>NW_027456870.1:0-147500 GCF_040206685.1 Ascaphus truei
ACTGACTGACTGACTGACTGACTGACTGAGACTGACTGACTGACTGACTGAGACTGACTGACTGACTGACTGAGACTGACTGACTGACTGAGACTGACTGAGACTGACTGGACTGACTGACTGACTGACTGACTGAGACTGACTGAGACTGACTGACTGACTGACTGACTGACTGAGACTGACTGAGACTGACTGACTGAGACTGACTGAGACTGACCTGAGACTGACTGACTGAGACTGACTGAGACTGACTGACTGACTGACTGAGACTGACTGACTGACTGAGACTGACTGAGACTGACTGAGACTGACTGAGACTGACTGATGACTGAGGACTGACTGAGACTGACTGAGACTGACTGAGACTGACTGAGACTGACTGAGACTGACTGAGACTGACTGAGACTGACTGAGACTGACTGAGACTGACTGAGACTGACTGAGACTGACTGAGACTGACTGAGACTGATGACTGACTGAGACTGACTGAGACTGACTGAGACTGACTGAGACTGACTGAGACTGACTGAGACTGACTGAGACTGACTGAGACTGACTGACTGACTGAGACTGACTGAGACTGACTGAGACTGACTGAGACTGACTGAGACTGACTGAGACTGACTGAGACTGACTGAGACTGACTGAGACTGACTGAGACTGACTGAGACTGACTGAGACTGAGACTGACTGACTGACTGAGACTGACTGACTGACTGAGACTGACTGACTGACTGAGACTGACTGAGACTGACTGACTGAGACTGACTGAGACTGACTGACTGACTGAGACTGACTGAGACTGACTGACTGACTGACTGACTGACTGACTGAGACTGACTGAGACTGACTGACTGAGACTGACTGAGACTGACTGACTGACTGAGACTGACTGAGACTGACTGAGACTGAGACTGACTGACTGAGACTGACTGAGGACTGACTGAGACTGACTGAGACTGACTGAGACTGACTGAGACTGACTGAGACTGACTGAGACTGACTGAGACTGACTGAGACTGACTGAGACTGACTGAGACTGACTGAGACTGAGACTGACTGACTGAGACTGACTGAGACTGACTGACTGAGACTGACTGACTGAGACTGACTGAGACTGACTGAGACTGACTGAGACTGACTGAGACTGACTGACTGAGACTGACTGAGACTGACTGACTGAGACTGAGACTGACTGAGACTGACTGAGACTGACTGAGACTGACTGAGACTGACTGACTGAGACTGACTGACTGAGACTGACTGAGACTGGACTGACTGAGACTGACTGAGACTGACTGAGACTGACTGAGACTGACTGAGACTGACTGAGACTGACTGACTGACTGAGACTGACTGAGACTGACTGACTGAGACTGACTGACTGAGACTGACTGAGACTGACTGAGACTGACTGAGACTGACTGACTGAGACTGACTGAGACTGACTGACTGAGACTGACTGACTGAGACTGACTGAGACTGACTGAGACTGACTGAGACTGACTGACTGAGACTGACTGACTGAGACTGACTGAGACTGACTGACTGAGACTGACTGAGACTGACTGACTGACTGAGACTGACTGAGACTGACTGACTGAGACTGACTGACTGAGACTGACTGAGACTGACTGACTGACTGACTGAGACTGACTGACTGACTGACTGACTGACTGACTGACTGACTGACTGACTGAGACTGACTGACTGAGACTGACTGAGACTGACTGACTGACTGACTGAGACTGACTGAGACTGACTGACTGAGACTGACTGACTGAGACTGACTGAGACTGACTGAGACTGACTGAGAGACTGGACTGACTGAGACTGACTGACTGAGACTGACTGAGACTGACTGAGACTGACTGAGACTGACTGAGACTGACTGAGACTGACTGAGACTGACTGAGACTGACTGAGACTGAACTGACTGACTGAGACTGACTGACTGAGACTGACTGACTGAGACTGACTGAGACTGACTGAGACTGACTGAGACTGACTGACTGAGACTGACTGAGACTGACTGACTGAGACTGACTGACTGAGACTGACTGAGACTGACTGAGACTGACTGAGACTGACTGACTGAGACTGACTGACTGAGACTGACTGAGACTGACTGACTGAGACTGACTGAGACTGACTGACTGACTGAGACTGACTGAGACTGACTGACTGAGACTGACTGACTGAGACTGACTGAGACTGACTGACTGACTGAGACTGACTGACTGAGACTGACTGACTGAGACTGACTGACTGACTGACTGACTGACTGACTGAGACTGACTGACTGAGACTGACTGAGACTGACTGACTGACTGACTGAGACTGACTGACTGACTGAGACTGACTGACTGACTGACTGACTGAGACTGACTGACTGACTGAGACTGACTGAGACTGACTGACTGACTGAGACTGACTGACTGACTGACTGAGACTGACTGACTGACTGAGACTGACTGAGACTGAGACTGACTGAGACTGACTGAGACTGACTGAGACTGACTGAGACTGACTGAGACTGACTGAGACTGACTGAGACTGACTGAGACTGACTGAGACTGACTGACGGACTGACTGAGACTGACTGAGACTGACTGAGACTGACTGAGACTGACTGACTGAGACTGACTGAGACTGACTGAGACTGACTGAGACTGACTGACTGAGACTGACTGAGACTGACTGAGACTGACTGACTGAGACTGACTGAGACTGACTGACTGAGACTGACTGACTGAGACTGACTGAGACTGACTGAGACTGACTGAGACTGACTGACTGAGACTGACTGACTGAGACTGACTGAGACTGACTGAGACTGACTGAGACTGACTGAGACTGACTGAGACTGACTGAGACTGACTGAGACTGACTGAGACTGACTGACTGACTGAGACTGACTGAGACTGACTGACTGAGACTGACTGACTGAGACTGACTGAGACTGACTGAGACTGACTGAGACTGACTGACTGACTGAGACTGACTGAGACTGACTGACTGACTGAGACTGACTGAGACTGACTGATACTGACTGAGACTGACTGAGATGACTGAGACTGACTGAGACTGACTGAGATGACTGAGACTGACTGAGACTGACTGAGACTGACTGAGACTGACTGAGACTGACTGAGACTGACTGACTGACTGAGACTGACTGACTGACTGAGACTGACTGACTGACTGAGACTGACTGAGACTGACTGACTGACTGACTGAGACTGACTGACTGACTGAGACTGACTGAGACTGACTGACTGACTGACTGACTGAGACTGACTGAGACTGACTGAGACTGACTGACTGAGACTGACTGAGACTGACTGACTGACTGAGACTGACTGAGACTGACTGACTGAGACTGACTGACTGAGACTGACTGAGACTGACTGAGACTGACTGACTGACTGACTGAGACTGACTGAGACTGACTGAGACTGACTGAGACTGACTGACTGAGACTGACTGAGACTGACTGACTGAGACTGACTGACTGAGACTGACTGAGACTGACTGAGACTGACTGAGACTGACTGACTGAGACTGACTGACTGAGACTGACTGAGACTGACTGACTGACTGACTGAGACTGACTGACTGAGACTGAGACTGAGACTGACTGACTGACTGACTGACTGACTGACTGACTGACTGACTGACTGAGACTGACTGAGACTGACTGACTGACTGACTGAGACTGACTGACTGACTGAGACTGAGACTGACTGACTGACTGACTGAGACTGACTGACTGACTGACTGACTGAGACTGACTGACTGACTGACTGAGATGACTGACTGACTGAGACTGACTGAGACTGACTGAGACTGACTGAGACTGACTGAGACTGACTGACTGACTGAGACTGACTGAGACTGACTGAGACTGACTGAGACTGACTGAGACTGACTGAGACTGACTGAGACTGACTGAGACTGACTGAGACTGACTGAGACTGACTGAGACTGACTGAGACTGACTGAGACTGACTGACTGAGACTGACTGAGACTGACTGAGACTGACTGACTGAGACTGACTGACTGAGACTGACTGAGACTGACTGACTGAGACTGACTGAGACTGACTGACTGACTGACTGACTGAGACTGACTGACTGAGACTGACTGACTGAGACTGACTGACTGACTGACTGACTGACTGAGACTGACTGAACTGAGACTGACTGAGACTGACTGACTGACTGAGACTGACTGACTGACTGACTGAGACTGACTGACTGACTGACTGACTGACTGACTGACTGACTGAGACTGACTGACTGACTGACTGACTGAGACTGACTGACTGACTGAGACTGACTGAGACTGACTGACTGACTGACTGAGACTGACTGACTGACTGAGACTGACTGACTGACTGACTGAGACTGACTGACTGACTGAGACTGACTGACTGACTGACTGACTGAGACTGAGACTGACTGACTGACTGACTGAGACTGACTGACTGACTGACTGAGACTGACTGACTGACTGACTGACTGAGACTGACTGACTGACTGAGACTGACTGAGACTGACTGACTGACTGAGACTGACTGACTGAGACTGACTGAGACTGACTGAGACTGACTGAGACTGACTGAGACTGACTGAGACTGACTGAGACTGACTGAGACTGACTGAGACTGACTGAGACTGACTGAGACTGACTGAGACTGACTGAGACTGACTGAGACTGACTGAGACTGACTGACTGACTGACTGACTGAGACTGACTGACTGAGACTGACTGACTGAGACTGACTGAGACTGACTGACTGACTGAGACTGACTGAGACTGACTGAGACTGACTGAGACCTGACTGACTGACTGACTGACTGAGACTGACAGACTGAGACTGACTGAGACTGACTGACTGACTGAGACTGACTGAGACTGACTGACTGACTGACTGAGACTGACTGACTGACTGAGACTGACTGACTGACTGACTGACTGAGACTGACTGACTGACTGACTGACTGACTGAGACTGACTGACTGACTGACTGAGACTGAGACTGACTGACTGACTGACTGAGACTGACTGACTGACTGAGACTGACTGAGACTGACTGACTGACTGACTGACTGACTGACTGACTGAGACTGACTGAGACTGACTGACTGAGACTGACTGAGACTGAACTGACTGACTGAGACTGACTGAGACTGACTGACTGAGACTGACTGAGACTGACTGAGACTGACTGACTGACTGACTGACTGACTGACTGAGACTGACTGAGACTGACTGACTGACTGAGACTGACTGAGACTGACTGAGACTGACTGAGACTGACTGAGACTGACTGAGACTGACTGAGACTGACTGAGACTGACTGAGACTGACTGAGACTGACTGAGACTGACTGAGACTGACTGAGACTGACTGAGACTGACTGAGACTGACTGAGACTGACTGAGACTGACTGAGACTGACTGGACTGACTGAGACTGACTGAGACTGACTGAGACTGACTGACTGAGACTGACTGAGACTGACTGAGACTGACTGAGACTGACTGAGACTGACTGAGACTGACTGAGACTGACTGAGACTGACTGAGAGACTGACTGACTGACTGACTGAGACTGACTGAGACTGACTGAGCTGACTGAGACTGACTGAGATGACTGAGACTGACTGAGACTGACTGAGACTGACTGAGACTGACTGAGACTGACTGACTGACTGAGACTGACTGACTGACTGAGACTGACTGACTGACTGAGACTGACTGAGACTGACTGAGACTGACTGACTGACTGACTGAGACTGACTGACTGACTGAGACTGACTGAGACTGACTGACTGACTGAGACTGACTGACTGACTGAGACTGACTGAGACTGACTGACTGAGACTGACTGAGACTGACTGACTGACTGACTGACTGAGACTGACTGAGACTGACTGAGACTGACTGAGACTGACTGAGACTGACTGAGACTGACTGAGACTGACTGAGACTGACTGAGACTGACTGAGACTGACTGACTGACTGAGACTGACTGAGACTGACTGACTGAGACTGACTGACTGAGACTGACTGAGACTGACTGAGACTGACTGAGACTGACTGAGACTGACTGAGACTGACTGAGACTGACTGAGACTGACTGACTGAGACTGACTGAGACTGACTGACTGAGACTGACTGACTGAGACTGACTGAGACTGACTGAGACTGACTGGACTGACTGACTGAGACTGACTGACTGAGACTGACTGAGACTGACTGAGACTGACTGAGACTGACTGAGACTGACTGAGACTGACTGAGACTGACTGAGACTGACTGAGAGACTGACTGACTGACTGAGACTGACTGAGACTGACTGACTGAGACTGACTGACTGAGACTGACTGAGACTGGACTGAGAGACTGACTGAGACTGACTGACTGACTGAGACTGACTGAGACTGACTGACTGACTGAGACTGACTGAGACTGACTGAGACTGACTGAGACTGACTGAGATGACTGAGACTGACTGAGACTGACTGACTGACTGACTGAGACTGACTGAGACTGACTGAGACTGACTGAGACTGACTGACTGAGAGACTGACTGAGACTGACTGAGACTGACTGAGACTGACTGAGACTGACTGACTGAGACTGACTGAGACTGACTGACTGAGACTGACTGACTGAGACTGACTGAGACTGACTGAGACTGACTGAGACTGACTGACTGAGACTGACTGACTGAGACTGACTGAGACTGACTGAGACTGACTGAGACTGACTGAGACTGACTGAGACTGACTGAGACTGACTGAGACTGACTGACTGACTGAGACTGACTGAGACTGACTGACTGAGACTGACTGACTGACTGACTGACTGACTGACTGACTGACTGACTGAGACTGACTGACTGAGACTGACTGAGACTGACTGACTGACTGACTGAGACTGACTGACTGACTGAGACTGACTGAGACTGACTGAGACTGACTGAGACTGACTGAGACTGACTGACTGACTGACTGACTGACTGAGACTGACTGAGACTGACTGACTGACTGACTGACTGACTGACTGACTGAGACTGACTGAGACTGACTGAGACTGACTGAGACTGACTGAGACTGACTGAGACTGACTGAGACTGACTGACTGACTGAGACTGACTGAGACTGACTGACTGAGACTGACTGAGACTGACTGAGAGACTGACTGACTGAGACTGACTGAGACTGACTGAGACTGACTGAGACTGACTGACTGAGACTGACTGACTGAGACTGACTGAGACTGACTGACTGAGACTGACTGAGACTGACTGACTGACTGAGACTGACTGAGACTGACTGACTGAGACTGACTGAGACTGACTGAGACTGACTGAGACTGACTGAGACTGACTGACTGAGACTGACTGACTGAGACTGACTGAGACTGACTGAGACTGACTGAGACTGACTGACTGAGACTGACTGAGACTGACTGACTGACTGACTGACTGACTGAGACTGACTGACTGAGACTGACTGAGACTGACTGACTGACTGACTGAGACTGACTGAGACTGACTGACTGAGACTGACTGACTGAGACTGACTGAGACTGACTGAGACTGACTGAGACTGACTGACTGAGACTGACTGACTGAGACTGACTGAGACTGACTGAGACTGACTGAGACTGACTGAGACTGACTGAGACTGACTGACTGACTGACTGAGACTGACTGACTGACTGAGACTGACTGAGACTGACTGACTGAGACTGACTGACTGAGACTGACTGACTGAGACTGACTGAGACTGACTGAGACTGACTGAGACTGACTGACTGACTGACTGACTGAGACTGACTGAGACTGACTGACTGAGACTGACTGACTGAGACTGACTGAGACTGACTGAGACTGACTGAGACTGACTGACTGAGACTGACTGACTGAGACTGACTGAGACTGACTGACTGAGACTGACTGAGACTGACTGACTGACTGAGACTGAGACTGAGACTGACTGACTGAGACTGACTGACTGACTGACTGAGACTGACTGACTGAGACTGACTGAGACTGACTGACTGACTGACTGAGACTGACTGAGACTGACTGACTGACTGACTGACTGACTGACTGAGACTGACTGACTGAGACTGACTGAGACTGACTGACTGACTGACTGAGACTGACTGACTGACTGAGACTGACTGACTGACTGAGACTGACTGAGACTGACTGAGACTGACTGAGACTGACTGAGACTGACTGAGACTGACTGAGACTGACTGAGACTGACTGAGACTGACTGAGACTGACTGAGACTGACTGAGACTGACTGAGACTGACTGAGACTGACTGAGACTGACTGAGACTGACTGAGAGACTGACTGACTGAGACTGACTGAGACTGACTGAGACTGACTGAGACTGACTGAGACTGACTGACTGAGACTGACTGAGACTGACTGAGACTGACTGAGACTGACTGAGACTGACTGAGACTGACTGAGACTGACTGAGACTGACTGAGACTGACTGAGACTGACTGAGACTGACTGAGACTGACTGAGACTGACTGAGACTGACTGACTGACTGACTGACTGAGACTGACTGAGACTGACTGAGACTGACTGAGACTGACTGAGACTGACTGACTGACTGAGACTGACTGACTGACTGACTGACTGACTGACTGACTGAGACTGACTGAGACTGACTGACTGACTGAGACTGACTGAGACTGACTGACTGACTGACTGACTGAGACTGACTGACTGACTGACTGAGACTGACTGAGACTGACTGACTGAGACTGACTGAGACTGACTGACTGACTGACTGACTGAGACTGACTGACTGAGACTGACTGAGACTGACTGAGACTGACTGAGACTGACTGAGACTGACTGAGACTGACTGAGACTGACTGAGACTGACTGAGACTGACTGAGACTGACTGAGACTGACTGACTGACTGAGACTGACTGAGACTGACTGACTGAGACTGACTGACTGAGACTGACTGAGACTGACTGAGACTGACTGAGACTGACTGAGACTGACTGACTGAGACTGACTGAGACTGACTGACTGAGACTGACTGACTGAGACTGACTGAGACTGACTGAGACTGACTGAGACTGACTGACTGAGACTGACTGACTGAGACTGACTGAGACTGACTGAGACTGACTGAGACTGACTGAGACTGACTGAGACTGACTGAGACTGACTGAGACTGACTGAGACTGACTGACTGACTGAGACTGACTGAGACTGACTGACTGAGACTGACTGACTGAGACTGACTGAGACTGACTGAGACTGACTGAGACTGACTGACTGAGACTGACTGAGACTGACTGACTGAGACTGACTGACTGAGACTGACTGAGACTGACTGAGACTGACTGAGACTGACTGACTGACTGAGACTGACTGACTGAGACTGACTGAGACTGACTGACTGACTGACTGACTGAGACTGACTGACTGAGACTGACTGAGACTGACTGAGACTGACTGAGACTGACTGAGACTGACTGAGACTGACTGAGACTGACTGAGACTGACTGAGACTGACTGAGACTGACTGAGACTGACTGAGACTGACTGACTGACTGAGACTGACTGAGACTGACTGACTGAGACTGACTGACTGAGACTGACTGAGACTGACTGAGACTGACTGAGACTGACGACTGACTGACTGAGACTGACTGAGACTGACTGAGACTGACTGAGACTGACTGAGACTGACTGAGACTGACTGAGACTGACTGACTGACTGAGACTGACTGAGACTGACTGACTGAGACTGACTGACTGAGACTGACTGAGACTGACTGAGACTGACTGAGACTGACTGAGACTGACTGACTGAGACTGACTGAGACTGACTGACTGAGACTGACTGACTGAGACTGACTGAGACTGACTGAGACTGACTGAGACTGACTGACTGAGACTGACTGACTGAGACTGACTGAGACTGACTGACTGAGACTGACTGAGACTGACTGACTGACTGAGACTGACTGAGACTGACTGACTGAGACTGACTGACTGAGACTGACTGAGACTGACTGACTGACTGACTGAGACTGACTGAGACTGACTGACTGAGACTGACTGAGACTGACTGACTGACTGAGACTGACTGAGACTGACTGACTGACTGACTGACTGACTGAGACTGACTGACTGAGACTGACTGACTGACTGACTGAGACTGACTGACTGAGACTGAGACTGACTGACTGAGACTGACTGAGACTGACTGACTGACTGACTGAGACTGACTGAGACTGACTGACTGAGACTGACTGACTGAGACTGACTGAGACTGACTGAGACTGACTGAGACTGACTGACTGAGACTGACTGACTGAGACTGACTGAGACTGACTGAGACTGACTGAGACTGACTGAGACTGACTGAGACTGACTGAGACTGACTGAGACTGACTGACTGACTGAGACTGACTGAGACTGACTGACTGAGACTGACTGACTGAGACTGACTGAGACTGACTGAGACTGACTGAGACTGACTGACTGAGACTGACTGAGACTGACTGACTGAGACTGACTGACTGAGACTGACTGAGACTGACTGAGACTGACTGAGACTGACTGACTGAGACTGACTGACTGAGACTGACTGAGACTGACTGACTGAGACTGACTGAGACTGACTGACTGACTGAGACTGACTGAGACTGACTGACTGAGACTGACTGACTGAGACTGACTGAGACTGACTGACTGACTGACTGAGACTGACTGACTGAGACTGACTGACTGAGACTGACTGACTGACTGACTGACTGACTGACTGAGACTGACTGACTGAGACTGACTGAGACTGACTGACTGACTGACTGAGACTGACTGACTGACTGAGACTGACTGACTGACTGACTGACTGAGACTGACTGACTGACTGACTGACTGACTGACTGAGACTGACTGACTGACTGACTGAGACTGACTGACTGACTGACTGAGACTGACTGACTGACTGAGACTGACTGAGACTGACTGACTGACTGAGACTGACTGAGACTGACTGAGACTGACTGAGACTGACTGAGATGACTGAGACTGACTGAGACTGACTGAGACTGACTGAGACTGACTGAGACTGACTGAGACTGACTGAGACTGACTGAGACTGACTGACTGAGACTGACTGAGACTGACTGAGACTGACTGAGACTGACTGACTGAGACTGACTGACTGAGACTGACTGAGACTGACTGACTGAGACTGACTGAGACTGACTGACTGACTGACTGACTGAGACTGACTGACTGAGACTGACTGACTGAGACTGACTGACTGACTGACTGACTGACTGACTGAGACTGACTGACTGAGACTGACTGAGACTGACTGACTGACTGACTGAGACTGACTGAGACTGACTGACTGAGACTGACTGACTGACTGACTGACTGACTGACTGACTGACTGAGACTGACTGACTGACTGACTGAGACTGACTGACTGACTGAGACTGACTGAGACTGACTGACTGACTGACTGAGACTGACTGACTGACTGAGACTGACTGACTGACTGACTGAGACTGACTGACTGACTGAGACTGACTGACTGACTGACTGAGACTGACTGACTGACTGACTGACTGACTGAGACTGACTGACTGACTGACTGAGACTGACTGACTGACTGACTGACTGACTGACTGACTGAGACTGACTGACTGAGACTGACTGAGACTGACTGACTGACTGACTGAGACTGACTGACTGACTGAGACTGACTGACTGACTGACTGACTGAGACTGACTGACTGACTGACTGACTGACTGACTGAGACTGACTGACTGACTGACTGAGACTGACTGACTGACTGACTGAGACTGACTGACTGACTGAGACTGACTGAGACTGACTGACTGACTGAGACTGACTGAGACTGACTGAGACTGACTGAGACTGACTGAGATGACTGAGACTGACTGAGACTGACTGAGACTGACTGAGACTGACTGAGACTGACTGAGACTGACTGAGACTGACTGACTGAGACTGACTGAGACTGACTGAGACTGACTGAGACTGACTGACTGAGACTGACTGACTGAGACTGACTGAGACTGACTGACTGAGACTGACTGAGACTGACTGACTGACTGACTGACTGAGACTGACTGACTGAGACTGACTGACTGAGACTGACTGACTGACTGACTGACTGACTGACTGAGACTGACTGACTGAGACTGACTGAGACTGACTGACTGACTGACTGAGACTGACTGAGACTGACTGACTGACTGACTGACTGAGACTGACTGACTGACTGACTGAGACTGACTGACTGACTGAGACTGACTGAGACTGACTGACTGACTGACTGAGACTGACTGACTGACTGAGACTGACTGACTGACTGACTGAGACTGACTGACTGACTGAGACTGACTGACTGACTGACTGACTGAGACTGACTGACTGACTGACTGACTGACTGAGACTGACTGACTGACTGACTGAGACTGACTGACTGACTGACTGACTGAGACTGACTGACTGACTGAGACTGACTGAGACTGACTGACTGACTGAGACTGACTGACTGAGACTGACTGAGACTGACTGAGACTGACTGAGACTGACTGAGACTGACTGAGACTGACTGAGACTGACTGAGACTGACTGAGACTGACTGAGACTGACTGAGACTGACTGACTGACTGAGACTGACTGAGACTGACTGACTGAGACTGACTGACTGAGACTGACTGAGACTGACTGGGACTGACTGAGACTGACTGACTGAGACTGACTGAGACTGACTGACTGAGACTGACTGACTGAGACTGACTGAGACTGACTGAGACTGACTGAGACTGACTGACTGAGACTGACTGACTGAGACTGACTGAGACTGACTGACTGAGACTGACTGAGACTGACTGACTGACTGAGACTGACTGAGACTGACTGACTGAGACTGACTGACTGAGACTGACTGAGACTGACTGACTGACTGACTGAGACTGACTGAGACTGACTGAGACTGACTGAGATGACTGAGACTGACTGAGACTGACTGAGACTGACTGAGACTGACTGAGACTGACTGACTGACTGACTGACTGAGACTGACTGACTGAGACTGACTGACTGAGACTGACTGACTGACTGACTGACTGACTGACTGAGACTGACTGACTGAGACTGACTGAGACTGACTGACTGACTGAGACTGACTGAGACTGACTGAGACTGACTGAGACTGACTGACTGACTGACTGACTGAGACTGACAGACTGAGACTGACTGAGACTGACTGACTGACTGAGACTGACTGAGACTGACTGACTGACTGACTGAGACTGACTGACTGACTGAGACTGACTGACTGACTGAGACTGACTGACTGACTGAGACTGACTGACTGACTGAGACTGACTGAGACTGACTGACTGACTGACTGACTGACTGACTGAGACTGACTGAGACTGACTGACTGAGACTGACTGAGACTGACTGACTGACTGAGACTGACTGAGACTGACTGACTGAGACTGACTGAGACTGACTGACTGACTGAGACTGACTGAGACTGACTGACTGAGACTGACTGACTGAGACTGACTGAGACTGACTGAGACTGACTGAGACTGACTGAGACTGACTGAGACTGACTGAGACTGACTGAGACTGACTGAGACTGACTGACTGACTGAGACTGACTGAGACTGACTGACTGAGACTGACTGACTGAGACTGACTGAGACTGACTGAGACTGACTGAGACTGACTGACTGAGACTGACTGAGACTGACTGACTGAGACTGACTGAGACTGACTGACTGACTGACTGAGACTGACTGACTGACTGAGACTGACTGAGACTGACTGACTGACTGAGACTGACTGACTGAGACTGACTGAGACTGACTGAGACTGACTGAGACTGACTGAGACTGACTGAGACTGACTGAGATGACTGAGACTGACTGAGACTGACTGAGACTGACTGAGACTGACTGAGATGACTGAGACTGACTGAGACTGACTGAGACTGACTGAGACTGACTGAGACTGACTGAGACTGACTGAGACTGACTGAGACTGACTTATATTGGGAAGAAACTATAAGTTGCAGTGGAAAGGAGAAAATTTAAAACAACTTACCGGAATTTTCTTTTCCTGGAACCATGGCAGTGGACACCATTGGGTTAATCCCTTCTCACTCTAGGTAGGACAGGAAGTAGACTTTACCAGTTAGGCCATATAAGGCCCCTCCCTCTACCTGCACATTAGTCTTACGATTCTTCCATAGCTGAAAATATATAACTGATAGGCATTAGACATACATAGGGAGGGTAAATATGTGCCCACTGCCATGGTTCCAGGAAAAGAAAATTACGGTAAGTTGTTTTAAATTTTCTCCTTTCCTGATCACCCTGGCAGTGGGCACCATTGGGACATACCCAAGCAGTGAAAATTTTTAGGGAGGGATACATCAGAATAACACCACCAGTTAATGCCTTATCAGTTTGACCTTTATTAATACACCTTATACTTATTTCACTACAGATTCTATCACTACACGACCAAAGCTTGCGTCAGCTGATGATTGTACGTCTAGTCTGTAGTATTTCAAGAATGTATTGAATGAGGACCAGACTGCCGCTATGCATATCTGTCCTGGTGTATCCTGGGCTTTAAATGCCCATGAAGTAGACATGGCCCTTGTAGAATGGGCTTTAATGTTCAAAGGTTTATCTTGTCCTTTGCTTTCATAAGCCTTTTAATACAAGACACTATCCACTGGGAAATTGTTGTCTTTGATGCTTCTTGACCTTTCTTCGGTCCCTCTGGAATTGATTAATTGTCTGTCTGACTTTCTGATATCTCGCATCCTTTCCAGGTACACTTTTAGACATCTTACCACGTCTAATTTGTGTAGTCTTTCTTCTTTCTTATTCTTTGTTTCTGGACAGAATGTCGGAATCACAATTTCTTGATTCATGTGGAACTGTGATACAACTTTTGGCAAGAATTGATGTACTGGTCTGGGAACTGCCTTGTCTTGATGTATGACTAGGAATGGTTCCTTGGCTGATAGAGCCTGTAGTTCTCCCACTCTCCTTGCTGAGGTGATTGCCATCAAAAACGCCATTTTCCCTGATAACCATTTCAAGCCTATCTCCTGTATAGGTTCAAACGGAGCTGCTGTTAGTACATCCAATACTAGGGACAAATCCCATGTAGGTACCCTGTTCTTGATTTGAGGTCTTAACCTTTTAACTGCCTGAAAGAACCTGATGATCAATCTTTCCATTGCCAGATTTCTTTCCAACAAGGCTGATAGTGCCGACACCTGTACTTTCAATGAGCTAAGACTGAGACCTTTCTCAAATCCTTTTTGCAGGAACTCCACAATTGATACAATTCTAGGTGAAAGGAATTCTGTTTTTCTTTTTCACACCAATCGCGAAAACAAAGCCAGATTCTACGGTATACTTTTGATGTGGAACTTTTCCTTGCTTGTAAAAGGGTTTGGATTGTTTTGTCTGAACAACCTTTCAGTCTCAATGTTTCCTGCTCAATCGCCATGCCGTCAAAGCCCATTGTTTGGCATTCGGATTACATATTGGCCCCTGTCGCATAAACCCTTTGCGATCTGGTATGTGCCATGGTGTATCTACTGCCATATTTACCAAGTGTGTGAACCAAAGCCTTCTTGGCCAGTAGGGTGCTACGAATATCACCTTTGCTTGGTCTTCCCTTATTTTCCTGATTGTTTTCGGAATTAGGGGAATTGGAGGGAACAGGTATACCAACTTGAAGTGCCATTTGAAACTGAGAGCATCTGTACCTTGTGCGCTTGGATGAAACTGTCTGGCACAGTAGTTCCTTACCTTGCGGTTTTGGTGTGTCGCCATGAGATCTATGTCTGGCTGACCCCATCACTCTACCAGTTCTTGAAACACCTGTGGATATAATGCCCATTCTCCTGGGTGTATAATGTTCCGACTTAGAAAGTCTGCTGTGACATTTTCTAGTCCTGGAATATGTATGGCTGTAATTTCCGACAAGTGGCACTCTGCCCAAAAGAGGATTTCTGCTGTGAGTTTCATCAGCTTTCTGCTCCTGGTTCCTCCTTGTTCGGCTATATACTTGACAACTGACCCGTTGTTTGATTCTATTTTTATACAGCCACCTCTTATATGGTCTTGGAAAGCTTCTAAGGCCCTTTGTACTGCTTTTAATTCCAGCAGATTTGATGGAAGATGCTTTTCCTGATTTGTCCAGTTTCCTTGCACCAATGTTTCTCCCATCTGGGCACCCCAACCTGTGTTGCTCGCATCTGTTGTAATTCTTACCCAGTGCACTGGTTGTAGTGTTTGTCCTTTTTCCAGGTTTCGGGTCTCTTCCCACCACTTTAATTCCTGTTTTGTGTGTGGGTGTAACAAGATTCTTTGTCTTGTGTCCTTGTGATTCCCGTTCCATTGTTGCCGAAAATTGTTTTGCAGTGGTCTCATATGTAGTGCTGCCCATTTTCTGACGCTTAATGTTGAAGCGAATTTCCCTAGGAGCTTCATGCATTCTTCTGCTGAATTCCTGGTAGCTTTCCTGAGCTTCTTTGTTGCATGGCTATGTCTTGCCTCTTTGCGTCTGGTAGTCTCACTTCTCCTTTTGCTGTATCAAATTCTACCCCCAGAAATCTTAACAGCTGAGTGGGCATGAGATGGCTCTTGTTTCTGTTTATTAACCAACCGTGGTGTTCCAGGAAGGTTATTACCATCTTCTGGTCTTGCTGGAGTTTCTCCAGACTCCTTGATTTTACCAGGATGTCGTCCAAGTATGGGTATATTTCTACCCCTCTTCTCTCATTTCTGCCACTAGAGGGGCTAGAACCTTTGTAAACGTCCTTGGGGAAGTCGCCAGACCAAATGGCAGTGCTGTGTACTGATAATGATCTTGATTTACTGTAAACCTTAGGCATCTTTGGTGTCCCTTTACTATGGGCACATGTAGATAAGCATCTTTTAAGTCTATTGCCACCATCCAGTCTCCTGTTGTACCTCTTGAATAATCAGGTTCAACGACACCATCTTGAATTTTCTTATTTTCAAGAATAAATTCACACTTCTTAGGTCTAGGATTGTTCTGTACTCCCCTGTAGGTTTCTTTACTAGAAAATTCTGGAATAAATTCCACTTCCTCTTCCTGAGGTACCTTCTTTATTACTTCTGCTTGTAATAATTTCTTTAAAGCCGAATTCATCTGCCTTCTTTTTTCCTTGGACTGTATCCATGTTATTAAGAACATATTTCTTCTTGGCATCTCTCTGAATTCTATACTGTACCCCTGACGAATGGTCTGTAATACCCAATTGTCCTGTATTGTTTGGGCCCATGTTGCAGAAAACTGCTTCAGTCGCCCTCCTACTGGCAACTGTCCCGCAAAAACCGGTTCTGGCCGCCCCTCCATGTTGTTTGTCTTGGAGATGACCTGCCAGGTCTATATGCCTTTGCTTCCTTATATTGGTTTCTATTAGCCTGTTGGAAACCGAATCTTCTGCTTTTCTTGAGGTAAAAAGTGCTCTTACCTCCTGATGCTTTTGCTATTATTGCATCCAGTTTGTTACCGAAGAGGAACTCACCTTCAATGGTAATCCACACAAGTTGTTCTTTGATGCTGTCTCAGCCATCCACTGTTTGAGCCATAAAGCCCTTCTTGCTGATACCGCCAGCACCATAGATTTTGCTGCTCATTTTACTTCGGACAATGCTTTAAGAATAGCACTTCTTTCCACACCTCTGTATATTGCTTCTTCAATGTTGGCAATCCACACTCGCATAGCCCTTGCTGCTGACGTATTTGCTATGGCAGGTTTGAGGATATTCCTGCGGTAACGTATGCTTTCTTCCACACGTATCCCTCTTCCTATCCATAGCGTCCTCCAATGACGCAAGTTCCTCTATTGGAATTGTGGTCTTTCCTATATTCTGGAAATAGCAGTATCCACCTTTGGGCTGACATCCCAAAATTTTACCTCCTCTTGTGGGAATGGATACATCTTCCCAAACCTTTTAGGCGTAAATACTCTGGCGTCTGGTTGCGCCAACTCCACCTGAATGAGGTCCTTAATTACTTGATGGATAATAAAGACTCTACCTTTATAAAGCAGCAGCAGCCGCAGCAGCAGCAGCCGCTGCCGCAGCAGACTGCCTAGCCTGTCAAAGCAGGCCAGCACAGACACTCTTGAAGCAGCCAGGACACTCTTTGTCTTGCCCCAAAAAGTTTATCTTTTTTGTGGGTTAACTCCTCAGTGTCTTCCAGTTCCAAAGCCTGTATTATGGCTTTGATGAGTGGATCCACCCTTTCTACATCAACTTCAGATTGCTCTTCCTGAATATCTTGATCTGATGAATCCATTTTACTCTCTGACACATGAAAACAATCAATGTCAGACTCATATGATGAAAAACCTTTCCCCTTATCCAGACTGGTCTGGGATCTAAATCTTTCCTGACAAGGGTTATCAGCTTGCTGGACTGCCGCATCAACACACTGTTTAACAGCCTCCTTCATCAATAAGGAAAAATGCTAATTTGTTCATTGGTATCACCTGAGGTGTCTTAAGACAATCTTCACATAATTACTTCCCTATTAGGGCTGGTTTCTCACAAGCTGAACACCATTTAGTTTTCTTAGCAACCTTTCATTTATGTTGCAGGGATTCCCCCGTCCCTTTGAAGATCCTGCTTCTGGGAGGGTAACCACCGAACTAATTTATAAAAACAAAATAAATACTAAACATACAGTACACCCTAATGTATATAGACCATCTCTCTTTCCCATGTAGAACTAAAAACTAAGGACTCACCTAGTCTTGGGAATTGAAGTTTTGGGTGTTTCCATTTTTGAATCCATTTCCAGCACTCCCTGCTGAGCGTTCCATGCTGCAGCTCTCACTCACACATACACACAGTGTGTTCGTCGCTTCTGTGACGTCATCAAGTGCTCGTGCACGGCTCGCGTGACTGTGCCCGCATCTGCCGGCCGGATGTGACGCGCTCGCTCCCGAGAGGCCGCGTGCACTGTACCCTTTACCGCAGTGTTCCAGACACTAACGCGGTCAATATAAACCTTCCTCCGGTTCGCAGCTAAGGCTGCTAACCCTTCCGCGTGTAGCAGGGTTCCTGGGGTACTTTACCGCCGCGTACCAGACGCTAGCACTGTCAATTGAGCCTTTTCTCCGGCTCGCAGCTATGGTTGCTCCCCCCTCCGCGTGTAGCGGGCTCCTGGGTACTTTACCACAGCGTACCAGATGCTAATGCGGCGAGTCTGGGCCTCCACGGCTCCCAGCTGCAGCTGCTGTGCACCTTCGTTTGGTCCTGGGGCTTTTGCACATAAGCTTCCCCGCCCGCGGCTGCAGCTGCTCCCCCCCCAATGGGTTCCAGGGGCTCCCCCGACTCTAAGGGGTCTCCGTCTTGCCACCCGTAGGGCGCGTCGATCGGAGCTTCAGGGCAGAGAGGCTGAGACCCTGGATATCTGCACTAGGTGCAGTAGGTGAGTCCTATTAGAAAATAAAAATTCCTACTCCTAGCTGTGAGGACAGGAAAAAGACTAATGTGCAGGTAGAGGGAGGGGCCTTATATGGCCTACCTGCAAAAGTCTACTTCCTGTCCTACCTAGAGTGAGAAGGGATTAACCCAATGGTGCCCACTGCCAGGGTGATCAGGAAATATAGATAAGAACTGTAACACGCGTAGTACAGTAACATTTGTCACCTGGTGGAAATGGCGCCAAATAAATTCCGATATCTCTGTCCCCTGGCAAACCCTCCATGACGACCGGAAGAAATTTTTCACACATCTGCTCCTCCAATGGAGTTAACATTAGAGCTTGTGCTGGCCCACCTCCAGTGGCAGAAGCATGCATCCGTTGTGCTTGGATTTTTTTTCTTTAAATTGGCCCTGATATCATCAAATATCTTCCGACAATTCACGCGGTCCCTGACATGATTCCCACAAGCAGACACAGCCAATGTTATTTGATCCCACATTTCTTTTCTGGAGGCTGAACTTGTCCGCCCTTGAAATACATACAAAATATATGACGTTAATAATTAATAAAAAAACGACCAGTTTCCGAAACTGCTACCTGTTCCAAGAGATACCAAACATGCTGGTTTAGGTTGAATATGTGTACCACATGAGCATTTACGTGGAAACATACAAATCTAAGGAAGCTTGCATGAATATTGTATGAACTTTGGCAAACTTTTTAGACTGATTGTTATGGTCGTTATAAAGCATGAAGGATTATGTGTGTAACAATTAACTTTAATTGATAGATATTAGAGAATAATAGTTTGATATTAAGACATCTCACATGAGATAGGATAACATGTCTTTGAACAATCAATGCAAAGATAGACTTACCTAGTAAATGCCCATACAGAGAGTCATAGTGTTCCAAAATCCCTGTGACAAGAACTCTGTTTTCCTCTTCATTAAAACGAGGATTACATGGCCGCTCCACACATTTCCTCTGACCACGTGCAGCCACAGAGTTTAGCTGCTGCTGACTGGACTCTCCTTCTTCCAATGGAAGAGACTCCAAAAGCGGCCCATCACCAACTACCCCACCACCAGACACCCCAGCAGCACCACCACCAGACACCCCAGCAGCACCACCAGACACCCCAGCAGCACTAGCAACAGACAATCCATCAGCACCAGCAACAGACACCCCAGCAGCACCAGCAACAGAGCCACCAGCAGCACTCGCACTCACAGCAACACCACTCGCACTCCCAGCAACACCAGTCGCACTCACAGCAACAGCACTCCCCTGAATCCTACGTTCACTCAGATGCGTACTCACATGACTACCAGTACCATTCACACCAGCATCACTCCTCCCATGCCTTTCGGCCATACCTATAACACTCACAAAGAACAGAAAATAAATTTAAAAACAATCGCACTGAACACTTACAAAGTGAAAACAAAACACAAAGATGTTAACAAAACAACACAGGACAAACCTCTCACAATACACAACAACTCTCTCAGTCAATATGAAATATGTAAATCGCCCAGCTCTGTGTCTCTCTCTCTCTCTCTCTCTCTCTCTCAACAACACAGAGAATGAATAAAAAAATACCCTGCCCTTAAATGGGCCGCTCAATCAAAAACATGCTTGCTTCGGCAGATTCAGCAAGAAGTTTCATTGGCGAACCTAACACACCCTCGCCATGCATGACGATACACCTGTGTGTGATCGGCAAATCATCGCCAGAGTGGGAACAAATGTTTTCGGCTTGATTCGGAAGGGATTCGGCATTTATTGCATACGGCGAGGGAAAATTGGCACAATCATGCCGATAAGGAACACTTGGCGAGAGGACTTTTTCGGCGCTTACTGCATAGAGCCCTATGACTTTTACAAATTTTCGCCAGCTCCTCATACGTGGAAGCATGCAATAAGGAAAAGGTTATGTAGCGATCCCTGTTTTTATCGTATTGAGCCACAATTTGTTGGAGGGTATTGGTGTGTATCACCGGCTTTTTCCTGTATCTATGACGGCAAAAGGCGAAGGGTCATGTTAAAACCAACTAAGAAACGACAGTCGCTGCCAAGCAATGCACCAGCACCGGTCAGTGACAACCCTTGCTGTCTATCCAGAAAGCCTGAGCCGGATTTCGCGTGCAGTTTTGATCAAGCTTGCATGTACAGAGGCGGCCGATCTGAGTCTAAGTCGGCTAGATCCGCGGTTCTAAGATTATCCCGCTTATGTGCGTTTTTTGTCGTTTTCGCCCGGAGTGAACTGCGTTATTTTCGCGCTCGTGATATTGGTATTTTATTCTCGCTGTCTGCAATACTGCAATGCCGTGTAAAAACTCAGGGGGCGTTTGCGAGCTGTTGTCTTGGAAGTCTAATACCATCGCGGTTCAACCTACGTCACTAAATAGTCTGTGTGCTCGTGCAGTAATTGTAAATTTGCATATTTAAAGTATACATGCATTTGCAGTGCTGTGCTGCTGTACAGTATGTCTCATTTGAAAATTGTTGCCACGCATAGGCGTGCACAGTACTTTAACAGTGTCACATTTCTGCATATACAGTACAGCGCTCTCCCCTCGCTCAGGATAATTAGCTGCACTGCAGGGTATTTCAACTTCTTATCTTCTGTGCAATGCAGTACATCTCTCCCACACCATTCCTTTGAACGTATGTCTGGTTTCAATCACATTCCTGCTTGACAGCAGGAATTTACTGCGCTTGCGCCTGTAACTTCGACCACCACTGCTTGCTTGCCTGAGTGCGTGACCAAAATGTAAAAAAAAAATTATTGTAATTTTTTATTTCACAAGCCTGCAAAAACCATTTTACTGTATTGTGATATTCAATCAGTGCTGCTGTAGCTATTGACTGCGACACTGTGCGTTTGACTGCACATGGTTGATTTGTGTGCTTTTTACATACTGTATTTGGGGGTGTATTATTATGATGAACTGGCTTTTGAAATGTAAGTATGTCTTTAGCTTTGAACTTCATGCAGTTGTATCTGTAGCCCCCTTCCCCACGAACGCTTGCTCAAGGTTTTGAAATTCCACAGTCGTTCATTTTCTGAATCTTGCCATTGTGTTCTTAATCCGTTCATAGCCGAGCTTCAAAGCCTCACTGCGCCTGCGTGTAATCCTTTTTCAGATGGGAGCTACTGTACGTAGCTGCTTACTGCGCATGAGTCACCCAACCCCCCCCCTCTCCACAGTCGTTCATTTTCTGAATCTTGCCATTGTGTTCTTAATCCGTCCATAGCCGAGCTTCAAAGCCTCACTGCGCCTGCGTGTAATTCTCTTTGAGATGGGAATTTTGAAGCTTTGTTTACGGCAACGCTTTGGAAAATCCCTTCTCGAATTTGATTTGCACAGAGCATCACCTCTCTATGCGCCTGTGTGTAATCCTCTTTCGGATGGGAGCTAGTTTATTCCTGCTCATGCGCCTGTAACTTTTAACTGTTATTTTATCCACAAGCCTGCAAAAACAATCTTGATATTACGATATTAAATCTGTGCGTTTGCCTGCACATGGTTGATTTGTGTGCTTTTTATGTACTGTATTTGTGGGGTGTAGGGATCAAATTACAGTATTATGATGAACTGCCTTTTGAAATTACTGTACTCTACAGTACAATATGGTATGTTCTTTCTTTGAGCTGCTGCACGACTAATCCTTCATCCCTCCCCCACGCGCACACAAACTCTTATCGACAGTCACCTCCACAGAGTCGTTCATTTTCTGAAGTTAGTTAATCATTGTGTTTTTAATCCGTCCCTAGCCAAGCGTCAATCGCCTCACTGCGCCTGCGTGTACTCTAATCCTTTTAGAGATGGGAGCAAGCTGATTACTGCACATGACTCACCCCACCCCCCCCCCCAACCCTTTGAGGCTTAGTTTACGGTAACGCTTTGGAAAATCCCTTCTCGATTTTGAAATGTAAATCTGTTTTGCACAGCATTGTGAGAATTGAGAGTTAAAAAAACCATTAACTGATTCATGTTGTTTTGTCATTCATTCTTATTCATTGGCGTACTGAAGGTGTGGGTGGGGGTTTGTGGTTGATGTCAATGATTATGTTTAGCAGGAATGTGAATAAATATTCATTTTATTTTATCAGGAACCAAAAAATACAAATATAAAAATAATCATGAATAATACATAATGCAGTATTTATTAAGTTCTTCTGGAAGATTGAAATTGGATAAACATTTAGAAAACATTTGTAAAACATGGGGAAACATGAATAATGCACATTTATAAGAATATTATTTAATAATATATACAGTACTGTAATGTGTAATATATATATACAGTGTACGACAATCCTATTCATTTAAACGCCCGGGGCGGGTGGATTTAACCCCCGGGCGAGTAAATATTGGCCCATGCAGCTCCTTATGGCCGCCCAAGCAGCGCACATGTTTTTTTTTTAATTTTCCCTGCTCGCGCTGAATTTTAAAGTAGCAACACTTATCTGAAGCATTTCTGTTCCTGGTGTTATTACACATATCTGCCGGAAGGTGTCGCTTTCCCATGTTATTACACAGGTCTCGCTCTCCCCAGAAGAGCACACATGTGCCGGTCATAGCGGTGCGCCGCCGAGCAGCGATACACCCGCGCGCCCTCCCTCCTCCTACAAATCTCTATTGGCTTGGACCGGAGTCCGGCAGCTGCACACGTGTCCCCCCCCCCTCCCGAGTCTTAGCGGTGCCGCCGCAGGTCCTAGCGTGGAGCCGGTGGCCATGTGAGCGATGCCGGGCGGCAGCCTGTTGCCAGATAGGGGGTCCCGGGACACGCGGAAGCTGTGGGGAGAAGTTTGTGCTGCTGCTGGGCCGGGGTGAGGAAGCTGTGGGGAGAAGTTTATGCTGCTGCTAGGCTGTGAGGAAGCCGTGGGGAGAAGTTTGTGCTGCTGCTGGGCCGGGGTGAGGAAGCCGTGGGGAGAAGTTTGTGCTGCTGCTGGGCCGGGGTGAGGAAGCCGTGGGGAGAAGTTTGTGCTGCTGCTGGGCCGGGGTGAGGAAGCCATGGGGAGAAGTTTGTGCTGCTGCTGGTGTTCAGCGGCTTTGGGGCCAGACTCGCCCAAGCTGCTGAGCGGCGTGTTCTTCCAGCAGCCCCCACCACCGCTTCAGTGCAGCCCTCTGGGGAGGAGCAGCAGATCTGAGGCAGCCTGGCCCGCATCCGGGAGGAGCACGAGAGGGCGCTCAGGGAGGCCAAGGGCACCCTCCATCGGCAGCCCGGGGACATCCAGGGGGACATCCGCAGGTACAATGAGAGGCTGGCGCAGGACAGCAAGGCGAGGGCGGCAGGGGGCAGGGAAGCAGCTGCCCGGCATGGTGTTCAGGCCGCCGGTGGGCGCGGTGGGGAAGGAGCCGGAGGACCCAGCAGTGAGGGAGCAGAGGGACAAGATCAAGGAGGTGAGTCGGGTCACTCGTTGCATGCAAGTGGTCCTAAAGGTGTTGCTCTTACCCCTGAGGGGTGCATGTAGTGGTCTTAGTGGTTATCTGGTGTATGTGTTATTAGTCTGGGTGCTGCTAACGTGTGTATGTGTGTATGTGTGTGTGTGTCAGACATTGTGTGTGTGTGTCAGACATTGTGTGTGTGTGTGTGTGTGTGTCACAGACAGTGTGTGTGTGTGTGTGTGTGTGTGCATAGGACACCAGAGGTACCCCCCAATCAGTCACCCCCTCCCCACCCAGTCACCCACCCCCCCCAGTCGGTCAGTCAGTCACCCCCCAGTCAGTCAGTCACCCCCCAGTCAGTCAGTCAGTCAGTCACCCCCCCAGTCAGTCACCCACCCTGTCAGTCACCCACCCCGTCAGTCAGTCAGTCACCCACCCCTTCAGTCAGTCACCCACCCAGTCACCCTCTCTCCCCTCTCTGTCTGTCTCTCTCCCTGTCTCCCCTCTCTCTGTCTCTCTCCCCTCCCTCTGTCTCTCTCCCCTCTCTCTGTCTCTCTCCCTCCCCCCTCTCTCTCTCCCCTCTCCTCTCTCTTGGTCTCTCTCCCCTCTCTCTGTCTCTCTCCCCTCTCTCGCTCTGTCTCTTTCCCCTCTCCATCTCTCTCTCCCCCTCTCTCTCTGTGCATGTCTCTCTTTCTCTGTCTCTCTCTCTGTCTCTCTCCCTGTCTCTCTCTCCCCCACACACTATCACATTCTGGATCTCTTATTTACCCTGTACATCTTAACTTCCCTATACTAAACCAAAATAACCTATACTGCTTTCTCCAGATCTGACTCAAGCTTCACACGGAAGACATCGTAACCCCCACTAACCCAGAAGACAGGTAAGGAACACATCCCCTCCATTGTGTAACATTGTGGGAATGAGGGCACCTGGACATTGAGGGACTACGGATCAGGTAAGATCCCAGGCGGGATTTCTGCTTTAGATATTGTGAAGCGGGGGCATCCAGACACTGGTTAAGGGGTTCAGGAAACTAGTCATTCACATCTGGCTTTTATTTCTATATCCGACATTTACACACACATGCACACACATGTAACAAGGACTAATTGTAGTATAATGTAATACAATAAATAAATTTATGTCAAAAACGAATGTTGTTCTGACTAGGAATTTATTAAATGTATTTTATTTTAAAGCGGTGTTGGGGGCGGGACTAGGGGCGGGGTTGGGGGCAGGAATAGGGGCGGGGTTGGGGGCGGGACTAGGTGGCGAGTAGATTTTGTGGGTGGGCGAGTAGATTTTTGGGTGATTTGTCGAACACTGTATATATATATATATATATATATATACAAAGTAATATTATTTTTTCCATCTTTATCTTGTTCCTCATTCTGTGTACAGTACAGTAGTTCATTGAGAGAGGGGAGGTTTTGTGTACATCATTACTGCTGTTTAGATACTGTACATTTGACTGTACAAGCAGATAAGACTGGACACAACACCCCACCTCCCCCCAGGCCACCCTTTTTCCTGAAACGACAAGAAAACAAAAAATTAGTGCAGTTATGTGCGTACTGTATTATGGCATTGTGTGATACTGTACTGTAGACTACTGTAGATGGCTGGTGCTGCTTTCTCTGGAAAGAAAAAAAAATTGAGCAGTTAGTAGGCAGTTACTGTACTACTGTCAAACTAGTCTACAGTATACTGGAACTACTGTATACTCTGACTACTGTTAAATACTACTGTATGTAACCTGATCGCTGGTGCTGCTCTCTCTGTAAAGAAAAAACTGTAACTACTGTATACTCTGAGTATTGGGAAAGAAAAAATCTGTGCCATACTTACCTGTATCATACTGTACTTACAATACTACAGCACAGTACTACTTTCCTGATGCTTGCCCATTACGCGCGATCACAACGGGCAACAATGGTGGCAATATGGTCTATATATTTATTGCAGCGTTCCACGGTGAGTTCATCGTTCCAAAAACTCATTCTGCCTTTCAACAACTTGTCCTTTTTGGAGAGTTTCACCACTTTACGGATATGGTCCCTCAGCTGATGCCAGACCATTTCGATCGGATTGAAGTCTGGCGATCTGTCATTGGAAAAAAAGGACAATTAGTTTAAGAGATACAGTACACAGTAAAAACAGTTGGGAAAAAATGAGTTACCACACTTACTCCGCTGGCGTCTTCACCCAGTTGATACCGCGCTCAAGGATATGCGCTGTTGACGCGGTGTGCTTCGGATCGTTGTCATGGTAGAAGCGGTGACCATTCGGGAACTAGCGTGTGATGTACTGCACTATCTCAGGGACAATGTTGTCTTGGAAGAAAGCTTTATTCTTGATTCCTATAGCAAGAAAAGAAAAGTGCTCAAAAAACTGCACAATAGTACAGTACAGTGCATACAGTAAGGCTACACTTGTAAAGTACAGTGCATAAGACTACATTATATTTGATATAGTTTACTGTACCTTCAAAGATGACAATGCATCCTGGTCCACGCCTAGAGATGGCACCCACACATGCAGCTTCACAGGGTCTTTTGGCCGCGGCTTCAAAGATAAGCGGCCTTTTTTTGTGGAATGCAAAGGTTGCAAATCTCGCCAGCGACACAGTAGACTTGTCAGTGAAGATGCAATCCTGGAAAGTTCCCCCACTGTCGATCCATGCCTGGGCCTGGACCATTCTTTTGATTTTGTTTGCGTCCCGTATCATGGGGTACGCTCTGTAATGACAAGGAATAAACAACACTTTTACCTCCTGTACTGTCCAGTAGTAACCTCACACGGCCATTTTTCCATCCAATGCTGCGTCTCATCTTCTTTATGCTGGTCTCGGATACAGTGAGATTGTGATTTTGCTGTAGAGTGTATTTGACCCTTAATGCACTCCTCTCATCATTCTTCTCACTAATTTTGTCAACCAGAAGAGTTGTCTCCCTGCAATGTAAAGAAAATATATTGTTTTATTAATATGCAGCAATATAAAAATTATATACAGTATACTGTTGTAATATAAATATAAAACAAATAAATACTGTTGTAATATAAATATACATATAAAACAAATATATACTGTTGTAATATATATATTAAAAAATATATACTGTTGTAATATAAATATAAAACAAATATATACTGTTGTAATATATATATATAAAAAAATATACTGTTGTAATATAAATATACATATAAAACAAATATATACTGTTGTAATATATATATATATAAAAAAATGTATATACTGTTGTAATATAAATATAAAACAAATATATACTGTTGTAATTTAAATATAAATATAAAAAAATATATACTGTTGTAATATAAATATAAAACAAATATATACTGCATCTAAATTTAAAAAAAAAGTTTTATAAATATACTTACGCGTTAGCTACCCTTGGTGCCCTTTTGCGGTCACTGTTTTTTCCATGTGCATGATAGCTCACGGTGGTTGCTGGCACAACGAGGCCAGAAGTAGCTACCCAGCGTTGGATAGCAGCAATTCGGTGTCCGCTCGTGTACATCTACTTAATTCTCATGCTGAGATCCTTGGAAATCTTTTTAACAACCGTTGCTGCGAGTAGAAAGAAATACAAACACAAGAATGTATATTCGATGTTTAGTCGATGTGTATTCAATGTGCAGTGAATCCAAAAAATGGATGGTGTATTTATACGGTAATGACTCACATTAGAGTATGCCCACTTTCAACACCTGTACCTGGTCACCATGCATAAAAGGTTACACACTTTGTATAGCCCACCACTCGATGATGACTTGCCCTTGTCCAGATATTGCATTGTGCCACCTGCTTCCATGGAGCAACCCCGATTCTACGGATGCAGGAACCCACTCGCCTCTGCCATGCCTGTCAAGCTGAAAAAGCGAAAGGCGGTTGCCGTTTCCACGCCAAGGCAAAAGCGACAGGCTAAGGCCAATAAAGAAAACCTTCTGCTGACCCCAAAGGCTAAGGGGTTTCATAGAAGTCAGCCTTATTATGTCAAGAAGATATACGGTGATGTACACTCAACGCAAAACAAATAGCAGCCAACTCATCGAACCCGCAGACCGCTTCCTCCCATACGCTTCGACGACTCTGCCGACGCTCTCCCAGAAATCTTCAGCCCGTCTTCTCCACCCCTTGTCCTTGACGCTGCCGCCGCCCTCCCGGTAACCCACAGGCCATCTTCTCCGGTTCTATCCGACGACGCTGCCGCCTCACTTCCTCCTTTGCTCTTAGACGACTCTGCTTCTCGCCTGGAAATCCAAAGGTCACTTTCTCCATCTTCTTCGATGACGCTGCCGCTTCTCCTCTACCGGATATCCACAGGTCACCTTCTCCACCCTTCTTCGATGTCGCTGCCGCTTCTCTCCGTGGAACCCCCATCTCATCTTCCGTTGCACCCATCCACCCAAATGTCCACACGCCATGCACAAGAAGCAGCTCATTAGACCGGATGCTGACTGGGATAAGTGTGGATCTCCCCGGGAACACAATTGTGCTGGCAAAGATAGATTTGCTTCTGGAGACCATGCTAAATGTGGAGCAACGGGTGCTACAAATTGATCAACGGGTGCTTCAAATGGATCAATGGATGCAACATATGGATCGACGGATGGAGAAGATGGAGGCTGACATAGCGGGTATACATTATTTGCTCGGTTTAAATGCCCGTTTCCCCGACGCTGGAGCAGGGGGGTGACATGGATGTGATGAATTGGAACTTCGACCCCCTTCCATCACCAAGCGTACCTCCTCCACCAGAAGATGTAGTGTACATGTTTGCCGTTGAGGAGGACATGACAACCCTGTCAAGACCACGCCAGGAGACAACACGGAGACCAAGACCGGAGGAACGCTTCCTCCCAGACAACCTACCATCGCCCGCCGCCTCAAGCACACCTGCTCCCAAAAGACCTACATTCGCTCGCATCGATACGGTGCCCGACATCACCCTGTGTGCTCTGCCACCGGCGCTCAGGGAGAAGTATAGGGTGATGAGTGTTGGTGCACCCCACAAGTATGCCTTGTTAATTTTTAAGCACCATGTTCCCTACTCTTTGTACTGCGACTGGGCCTTCAAAGTTAACTACGAAGGAAATCGCGTAAAAAAGGCGCTTCCTGTCAATTTAAGGAAAAACATTCTGGATGAAATGCGGCACTTTTATCCAATTACAGATCCTGTAATGAAAGGCGTTCAAGACTGCATTAATGGCGTTTTGCGCCATGCAAGGAATCGGCCATGGACGGACAATGTGGAGGACTTTCTGTAAGACCATACTGTTGTGCAGAACTGTATTGTACATGTTGTGACCTGCTGAACTTAAATAAAGGAGATGTTGTTGTGTGTTTTTTAACTTGTATTTATACAGAAATGTTTTAACTTGCTGTCCACACACACAGGATCTGCACAATTCCAGTCCCTGAGGGCCGCAAACAGGCACGTTTTTCAAGGTTGTCCTGAAAACCGGCCCTGTTTGCAGCCCTCTAGGACTGTACTGGTGCAGGTCTGACTGAGAGTTTTGCACACCATCCCACTGTACTGTATATGTTTCTTTAATAAAGGAGATGTTTCGTTTGTACACTGTATTTTATGAATAAAGATTTTTTTTAATCACAGGTAAGAACAGGTAAGACCATACTGTTGTGCTGAACTGTATTGTACATGTTTTGTACTTAAATAAAGGAGATGTTGTTGTGTGTTTTTTTACTTGTATTTATACAGAAATGTTTTAACTTGCTGTCCACACACAGGACCTGCACAATTCCAGTCCCTGAGGGCCGCAAACAGGCACGGTTTTCAAGGTTGTCCTGAAAACCGGGCCTGTCTGCTGCCCTCGAGGACTGTACTGGTGCAGACTATTTTGCAGTTGTTTATATTGGTGCAGACTGTACTGGTGCAGACTGGTTTGCAGTTGTTTATATTGGTGCAGACTGTTTATATTTTATGAATAAAGAATTTATTTTTAAAACATGCGACTGTAAACCATACTGAGTGACTGTAAATGTTTTTACTTTCTACTGTATACATAAATGTTTTCACTACTGTAGCAGTAAACCATACACCTGTTGATGTTTTGTATTGCTGTGCACTTAAAATGTTTCTACATTGTACAGTATTTGTAAATAAATGTTTTTGTACTTACTCCACCAATAAAAGAACATGTTTATTTGTTTTACATTATTCCATTGGCTCATTTGCTACTGTAACAAAATACAGTGTTTCTAGAATGTCGAGGCATACTGCACTGTATACTGTAGGCATGCACAGTATAAGAGTATTAAAAAAAAAGAAGACACATACTGTACTGTACTGTATGTACTGGCACTGTAATACATGTAGAATAAATGCATAGTTTTTATTTGTTCGGGTTTATTACACAGTATACTGTATATAAAAAAGTATTGTATACTGTATGGCCGGAAAACATCAGCATACTGTTTCAGGTGCAGTATTCTATCAAAAAGCAATAACAACGGCCACTAAACTGTAGACTCCGGTACGTGGCTTTTTAAATCCGATTCAGCAATGTGCAGGCATTGTTACACAAAGCGATATTATCCATCGAAATCCCTCCATTAGCCGTTTTCTTTTCTGAGGAAAAACAAAAAAAGAAAAGTGTTACTGTAATGGTCAGTCCCCTAAAGACGTTCCCAGCCAGTCCCACGAATAATTTTCTCGGGGGGCGTCTCCTGTCCACATGCGCATACCGTCAATGTAATGACACGCATATGCGTTTCAAAAAGGTTCCAATGCGCATGCGCCTAGCGTTCCACCAATTGTTCAGTATCTGCAGTACAGTACTGTAGAAGCCGCTCAGCCAATGATATTGCTTACAGGAGAATCGCACCGATATTGATACTGTACTGTATTGTCAAAATAAAAAAAACACAGAAAATAATACGGCAACAATACTCACTATAGAATTTCCCATTCAGCTGGCGCCGGTCCACTGCCAGTCCAGTGTTCTTGATCATCCACGTCGATAGTTTGCAGAGGGACTAGTCCACCTGTAGTCAGCTGATGAGGCTGGAAATTGCTTAGGTACAAGCAAGCTTGATCGAAACTGCGCGCGAAATCCGACTCAGGCTCAGGGTTGTCACTGACGGTGGGACTTATCGGAAGCCGGTGCCGGTGCATTGCTTGGCAGCGACTGTCGTTTCTTAGTTGGTTTTAACATGACCCTTCGCCTTTTGCCGCCATCATGATCATAGATACAGGAAAAATCCGGTGACACACACCAATACTCTCCAACGAATTGGGGCTCAATATGGTGAAAACAGGGGTCACTACATAACCTTTTCCTTACTGCACGCTTCCACGTATGAGGAGTTGGCGAAAATTTGTAAAAGTCATAGTTTTTGACAAAATACTGATAAATTTGAACAACTGTTGCCATCTTATCCTCTGTTGCATTAATCGCGGCCCATATCAAATACGCGTAACTTCTGTCGGGTTTTTGGAAAGCGGGCTGCACTTGAACACTAATGGCGACGGCTCTCTGGAGAATACTGTAAAAGAAACTGGTCTTTGTCTTTCTTTAATATGAAAAGCCTAAATTGATACATTTTTGCAATCTCTTGCTTCAATCTCAAGGCCAAGTTACAATAGCACACTGTGGTATCTTTTTTAAACGAAACACCTGCAAGTCGACACATTACTGAAGCGCATGCGCATTACAATTCATGAATATCCGCCATCTGGCGGACACGCGAAGAATTGCAACCTATTAAATCCGAACCATTCTCAATAAATGCATCAACCGCGCATGACCTGTGGCTGAGCACGCAAAATGAACGCGGCATGCGCCAGGTGAAGTGCGTCGCATTCCAGGAAAAAGCCAGGGAAAAACCGGTGATGTGTTGGACTCAGATGTGCCGCAGCAGTACCTAAGCGATTTCCAGCCTCATCAGCTGACTACAGGTGGACTAGTCCCGCTGCAAACTATCGACGTGGATGATCAAGAACACTGGACTGGCAGTGGCCCAGCGCCGGCGCCAGCTGAATGGGAAATTCTATGGTGAGAATTGTTACCGTATTATTTTCTGTGTTTTTTTTTTATTTTGACAATACAGTATCAATATCGGTGCAATTCAAAAGTCACGCGATTCTCCTGTAAGCAATATCATTGGCTGAGCGGCTTCTACAGTACTGTGCTGCAGATACTGAACAATTGGTGGAACGTTAGGCGCATGCGCATTGGAACCTTCTTGAAACGCATATGCGTGTCATTACATCGACGGTAGGCGCATGCGCATGTGAACAGGAGACGCCCCCCGAGAAAATTATTGGTGGGACTGGCTGGGAACTTCTTTAGGGGGCTGACCATTACAGTAATAATTTTCGTTTTGTTTTTCCTCAGAAAAGAAAACGGCTAAGGGAGGGATTTTGATGGATAATATCGCTTTGTGTAACAATGCCTGCACATTGCTGAATTGGATTTAAAAACCCACGTACCGGAGTCTACAGTTTAGTGGCCGTTGTTATTGATTAGGATAGAATACTGTACCTGAAACAGTATGCTGATGTTTTCCGGCTGTACAGTATATAATACTTTTTTATATACAGTATACTGTGTAATAAACCCGAAAAAATAAAAACTATGCATTTATTCTACAGTACATGTATTACAGTACATACAGTATGTGTCTTCTATACAGTGCCAGTACATTACAGTATGTGTCCTCTATTTTTTTTAATACTCTTATACTGAGCATGCCTACAGTATACAGTACAGTATGCCTGGACAGTAATGTACATTCTAGAAACACTGTATTTTGTTACAGTAGCAAAGGAGCCAATGGAACCATGTAAAACAAATCAACGTGTTCTTTTATTGGTGAAGTACAAAAACATTTATTTACAAATACTGTACAATGTAGAAACATTTTAAGTGCACAGCAATTCAAAACATCAACAGGTGTATAGTTTACTGCTAGTGAAAACATTTATGTACAGAAAGTAAAAACATTTTCAGTCAGTATGGTTTACAGCCACATGTTATAAAAACAAATTATTTATTCACAAAATATACAAAACGCAACATCTCCTTTATTAAAGAACGGCAAATCAAAACATACAGAATACAGTGGGATGGTGTGCAAAACAGTCAGTCAAGCCTGCACCAGTACAGTCCTCGAGGGCAGCAAACAGGCCCGGATTTCATGGTAACCTTTGAAAACCGTGCCTGTTTGCGGCCATCAGGGACTGGAATTGTGCATGTCCTGTGTGTGTGTACAAGCAAGTTAAAACCTTTCTGTAAAAAAACATTATTTAAGAACAGCAGGTCAAAACATGTACAGTTCAGCACAACAGTATGGTCTTACAGTACCCGTGATTAAACCAGAGAGTCCTCCACATTGTCCGTCCATGGCCGATTCCTTGCATGGCGCAAAACGCCATTAATGCAGTCTCGAACGCCTTTCCTTACAGGATCTGTAATTGTATAATAGCGCCGCATTTCATCCAGAATGGTCTTTCTTAAATTGGCAGGAAGCGCCTTTTTTACGCGATTTCCTTCGTAGTTCACTCTGAAGGCCCAGTCGCAGTACAATGAGTAGGGTACATGGTGCTTAAAAAGTAACAAGGCATACTTGTGGGGTGCACCAGCACTCATCACCCTATACTTCTCCCTGAGTGCCGGCGGCAGATCGCACAAGGTGATGTCGGGCACCGTATCAATGCGAGCGAATGTAGGTCTTTTGGGAGCGGGTGTGCTTGAGGCGATGGTAGGTTGTCTGGGAGGAAGCTTTCCTCTGGTCTTGGTCGCCGTGTTGTCTCCTGGCGTGGTCTTGACGGGGTTGTCATGTCCTCCTCAACGGCATACATGTACACTACATCTTCTGGTGGATGGGGTGCGCTTGGTGATGGAAGGGGGTCGAAGGTCCCATTCATCACATCCATTTCACCCTCCTGCTCCGGCATCGGGGAAACAGGGGCATGAACACCGAGCAAATGATGTATACCCGCTATTGTTTAGTTGCTGGTCTTTCAGCTCTGATCCGGGGTATAAACATGACCACCAAATCCTTTGCGTCTTGTGGGCCAATGGGAAGCAGCAACATCATCGGGGGAATGAGGTTGCGGCTTCCTATTATTGGATGACTGCAGGGCACCATCTTTAAAAATCCAGGAAGGAATACCCGTTGTTGGTAAGTATTGCAAGAACTGTGGGAGCTATAAATAACACTGTTCAGCCCTGCTTCAAAATCCGTTAATTTTTCCCCTTAATGGAGTTTTTTGTTTGCCTTCCTCTGGATCAATATGTAAGTATAGATATAGGATAAAGTATCTGTTGTCTAAATTTAGCATAGGTTGAACTTGATGGACCTACGTCTTTTTTTAACCTCATCTACTATGTAACTATGTAGCTTGTGGCAGGTGCTGATATAGTGTGCAGCCAGTTCTGCTGTGGTTTCATCTTCTCCCAGGAGGACCACTATTTTTTGGTTCTCCTCTATATTATTAAAGTTCTGGATAAAAGCAGTTAGTTTCTCTAGGTGGGCACTCCTCACTTCAGAGTATTGTGTGCAACGCAACAGGAAGTGTGTTTCATCTTCTACCTCTCCTAGCTCACATCTTTGGGATAGTTTCATCTCCCGGGGCTTCCAGTTCTGTCTGTGTTTGCCTGTTTCTATTTCTAGGCTGTGGGCACTTATTCTGTACTGGCCCAGGGTCTGTCTGTTTTGGGTCTTTTACAGTACCTTCAGTAGGTAGGGTGCCAGTGTGTATTCTCTCTGTAGGCTGTGGTAGGTTTCCAGCTTCTTTGAGCGCAAGATATCATTTTCCCACATTGTCATATACTGCTTCTTCATTTCGTCGGAGATTGAGTTTATTGACCATTACGCGCAATCACAATGGGCAAAACAATCGCAATATGGTCTATATATTTATTGCAGCGTTCCACGGTGAGTACATCGTTCCAAAAACGATTATTATTCAGAGATAGCTGAATAATATAAAAATTAATAAATCTCTCTGAGATAAAAATGAATATAAAATGACTGTATCAAACAGTCTACCCTTAACATACACTTATACACTTGCGCATTGAATCATATTAATATGTGCATAAATGCATATATGAATGCACTAATTCTTCAGTCCTTCTCAGAACAGGTATATATACAGCTAAACAAGCCACTTGACTCAGTTGAGTGGAAAAATTGAAATCCTACTTACAAGATGTACACTGGCGACCAACTTTATTCTTACTTGGCTAGCTCCGCGAATTTCAGAGGACCCCGGTGATGTGCGGTTTTGTGTCGTTTTCTCCCGGGGTATATAGCGTTATATTCGCGGCTGTGATTTAAGCATTTTATTCCCGCTGGCTGCAATACTGCAATGCCGTGTAAAAACGCATGGGGTCGTTTGCGAGCTGTTGTCTTTAAAGCCGTCCCCTATAACCCCTAACATACAGTACTGTACATTTTTATTCATAGTGTACATGTACAGGGGGTCTCCGGAGCTGAACCGCGTTGGTTTCAGGTCCGGGGACCCCATGCTCCCCGAGATACAGCCCCCTTTATGAGGTGCCGGTATCCCTCTGCGTTTAAAGGTCCCGATCACGTGACCGCGGCCTGTAAAGCAAGCAGAGGGATACCGGCACCCCCTAAAGGGGCCTGTATCTCGGGGAGCAGTGGGTCCCCGGACCTGAAACCAACGCTGTTCAGCTCTGGAGACCCTCTGCACATGTACAGTATAAATAAAAAACATATATAAATAAACACTCGTTCCTTACCTTAGCGGCTATGTGCTATGGTAATGAAGCAGCATTTCTGTATTTTAATAATATTGTACAGTGAGCAGGGGGTTCCCTGAGCCAGAAATTAATGCTCAGGGACCCCCTGCTCCTGCACAATATTATTAAAAATACAGAAATGCTGCTTCATTACCTTAGCTGATAGCCGCTAAGGCAATGAAGGCAGAATAGCATGTTTATTGGGGACATTTGATTTGCCCCCAATAAACATTGCAATAAACAACATATAGTACACCCCCGGTGTATTTAAAATACATAAACAATAAATACATGACATACATATTTTTATTGTGTGTTTTAAACCTGCCTGCCTTCACTGTAATCTATGTAAAAAACCCTCCCCCTATTGTGTGTTTTAAACCTCCTGCCTTCACTGTAATCTATGTAAAAAAAACTCCCCCTATTGTGTGTGAAGCTTCCCTGCCTTCACTGTAATCTATGTAAAAAAAAACCTCCCCCTATTGAGTCTGCTAAGCTTCCCTGATTTGACTAATCTGTGTAAGCCCCCCTCCCCCTATTGTGTCAGTAAAATATGCCTGGCCTGTGTTTCTGTGAGTGCAGTGTACTGTATGTAAATGTGGGGAGGGGGATCCCGTGTAAATAACCACACCCACTACCCACGGCCCCTCCGCTGCTTGCTGCAAAACAGAGACAAAAATTAAAAAACATACAAAGTAATGTCCCCTAACCCCTTAATCACCATAGCGGTTATTAACCTCTACAGTCATTAAGGGGTTAACCCACCCTCACCCACCACTCGGGATGCCTACATACCCTCCCACACTAACCCCCCCACCCGTGAGGCCTAACCACCCACCCACTACCCACAAGGGAGGCCTACCCACATACCGTTGGGGAAACACCCCCCCCACACCCAGTACCCACAATAAAAACAATACACAGCCCCACAATAAACATCATTCTATTTATTAAATACATTACCCACCCCCTGTGCCCCCCCCATAAATACAAGATTTATTCTTTTACATACAGGGTTCATAACGTAGCCCCACGCGAGTCCCCGGTGGGCTGGCGGGGCACCTGGACAGAGCTACAGTTTACCAGCAGCCCTTTTTACACAGGTTCTGGAGGCCTGCTGGTGGATCCCGCCAGCACCATGGCCCCCAGGTGGTCTCCTTTGGTCACCGTGGGCCACAATTGGGTCCCCACGGTAGGCCCGCGGATGTCTGGGAGCCCCGGGTCAGACCCACAGGTGTCTGCGGGGCCTCGGGTGGTTCCCTCGGGGGTTTGGGGAACTCACGGGTGCTCACTACGGGTCCGCGGTGCCCCCACAGAAGTGGGACCACACATCATCATCCCCGCACCTATGGGTCGGCGGTGCCCCCACAGAAGTGGGACCACACATAGTCATCCCCGCAGACTACGGGTCGGCGGTGCCCCCACAGAAGTGGGACCACACATCATCATCCCCGCATGTGTCACCCGTGGAACCACCAGCCTGATACCCTTGGGATACCCGAAGATACCGCAGGTGGTCTCCAGAGGTCCCACGCAGAACCACACAACCAACCCTGAATGTAAAAAAAATAAACCTGGGCTATACATTCAATACATACACCCTCCCCCCCAACACCTACAGTACAATAATGTGCAAAATAACTATTATCCAGATATGGATAATAGATTAATTGCCCATTATTAAAAACATTAACTAGCATATTCAAATAAATAAAGTACTACTGACCTCATCAATACGAAGTGTCCGTAGCCAGCAACATCCTTGTCTTGCCCACAACATACATAGCAAATACAAAGCCAATACATTGCAAGTACATTCAGATATCAATTAACCCCTTAAACACCTTATCACATAATAACCGCAAAGGTGATTAAGGGGTTAAGCCACACAGGTCCGATACCCACCCTTCGCCCATGAATTTGTACAGTGGCTTCATCATGCAACTATATATATATATATATACTGTGTATATATCTCTCTCTCTCTCTCGCTCTCTCTCTGTATATATATATATATATATATATATATAGAATCAAATGCACAGCCGGCACACCATATGCAAGTAAATAAGTTTTGGTGCTTATCCCATAAAGCAATAACAGACCATACGATACCGGTTGCAACACGACATCAAGGGACAGCACGCAGGTAAGTAAATCAAAAATGTTCTATATTTGATAGAAGACACAAAAACCGACGTTTCGGTCCCCCAGTGGGACCTTTCTCAAGGTGGTGCCAAAATTAAAGTCAGTCAATTCTTCTGCTCAGTGTGTCAGCTGAGACAGGAGTTCAATAGTGTTCCTGGGTGCCTATGCTCATACCATAGAAATGTAGAATCCAATGCACAGCCGGCACACCATATGCAAGTAAATAAGTTTTGGTGCTTATCCCATAAAGCAATAACAGACCATACGATACCGGTTGCAACACGACATCAAGGGACAGCACGCAGGTAAGTAAATCAAAAATGTTCTATATTTGATAGAAGACACAAAAACCGACGTTTCGGTCCCCCAGTGGGACCTTTCTCAAGGTGGTGCCAAAATTAAAGTCAGTCAATTCTTCTGCTCAGTGTGTCAGCTGAGACAGGAGTTCAATAGTGTTCCTGGGTGCCTATGCTCATACCATAGAAATGTAGAATCCAATGCACAGCCGGCACACCATATGCAAGTAAATAAGTTTTGGTGCTTATCCCATAAAGCAATAACAGACCATACGATACCGGTTGCAACACGACATCAAGGGACAGCACGCAGGTAAGTAAATCAAAAATGTTCTATATTTGATAGAAGACACAAAAACCGACGTTTCGGTCCCCCAGTGGGACCTTTCTCAAGGTGGCACCACCTTGAGAAAGGTCCCACTGGGGGACCGAAACGTCGGTTTTTGTGTCTTCTATCAAATATAGAACATTTTTGATTTACTTACCTGCGTGCTGTCCCTTGATGTCGTGTTGCAACCGGTATCGTATGGTCTGTTATTGCTTTATGGGATAAGCACCAAAACTTATTTACTTGCATATGGTGTGCCGGCTGTGCATTGGATTCTACATTTCTATGGTATGAGCATAGGTACCCAGGAACACTATTGAACTCCTGTCTCAGCTGACACACTGAGCAGAAGAATTGACTGACTTTAATTTTGGCACCACCTTGAGAAAGGTCCCACTGGGGGACCGAAACGTCGGTTTTTGTGTCTTCTATCAAATATAGAACATTTTTGATTTACTTACCTGCGTGCTGTCCCTTGATGTCGTGTTGCAACCGGTATCGTATGGTCTGTTATTGCTTTATGGGATAAGCACCAAAACTTATTTACTTGCATATGGTGTGCCGGCTGTGCATTGGATTCTACATTTCTATGGTATGAGCATAGGCACCCAGGAACACTATTGAACTCCTGTCTCAGCTGACACACTGAGCAGAAGAATTGACTGACTTTAATTTTGGCACCACCTTGAGAAAGGTCCCACTGGGGGACCGAAACGTCGGTTTTTGTGTCTTCTATCAAATATAGAACATTTTTGATTTACTTACCTGCGTGCTGTCCCTTGATGTCGTGTTGCAACCGGTATCGTATGGTCTGTTATTGCTTTATGGGATAAGCACCAAAACTTATTTACTTGCATATGGTGTGCCGGCTGTGCATTGGATTCTACATTTCTATGGTATGAGCATAGGCACCCAGGAACACTATTGAACTCCTGTCTCAGCTGACACACTGAGCAGAAGAATTGACTGACTTTAATTTTGGCACCACCTTGAGAAAGGTCCCACTGGGGGACCGAAACGTCGGTTTTTGTGTCTTCTATCAAATATAGAACATTTTTGATTTACTTACCTGCGTGCTGTCCCTTGATGTCGTGTTGCAACCGGTATCGTATGGTCTGTTATTGCTTTATGGGATAAGCACCAAAACTTATTTACTTGCATATGGTGTGCCGGCTGTGCATTGGATTCTACATTTCTATGGTATGAGCATAGGCACCCAGGAACACTATTGAACTCCTGTCTCAGCTGACACACTGAGCAGAAGAATTGACTGACTTTAATTTTGGCACCACCTTGAGAAAGGTCCCACTGGGGGACCGAAACGTCGGTTTTTGTGTCTTCTATCAAATATAGAACATTTTTGATTTACTTACCTGCGTGCTGTCCCTTGATGTCGTGTTGCAACCGGTATCGTATGGTCTGTTATTGCTTTATGGGATAAGCACCAAAACTTATTTACTTGCATATGGTGTGCCGGCTGTGCATTTGATTCTATATATATATATATATATATATATACAGAGAGAGAGCGAGAGAGAGAGAGAGATATATACACAGTATATATATATATATATAGTTGCATGATGAAGCCACTGTACAAATTCATGGGCGAAGGGTGGGTATCGGACCTGTGTGGCTTAACCCCTTAATCACCTTTGCGGTTATTATGTGATAAGGTGTTTAAGGGGTTAATTGATATCTGAATGTACTTGCAATGTATTGGCTTTGTATTTGCTATGTATGTTGTGGGCAAGACAAGGATGTTGCTGGCTACGGACACTTCGTATTGATGAGGTCAGTAGTACTTTATTTATTTGAATATGCTAGTTAATGTTTTTAATAATGGGCAATTAATCTATTATCCATATCTGGATAATAGTTATTTTGCACATTATTGTACTGTAGGTGTTGGGGGGGAGGGTGTATGTATTGAATGTATAGCCCAGGTTTATTTTTTTTACATTCAGGGTTGGTTGTGTGGTTCTGCGTGGGACCTCTGGAGACCACCTGCGGTATCTTCGGGTATCCCAAGGGTATCAGGCTGGTGGTTCCACGGGTGACACATGCGGGGATGATGATGTGTGGTCCCACTTCTGTGGGGGCACCGCCGACCCGTAGTCTGCGGGGATGACTATGTGTGGTCCCACTTCTGTGGGGGCACCGCCGACCCATAGGTGCGGGGATGATGATGTGTGGTCCCACTTCTGTGGGGGCACCGCGGACCCGTAGTGAGCACCCGTGAGTTCCCCAAACCCCTGAGGGAACCACCCGAGGCCCCGCAGACACCTGTGGGTCTGACCCGGGGCTCCCAGACATCCGCGGGCCTACCGTGGGGACCCAATTGTGGCCCACGGTGACCAAAGGAGACCACCTGGGGGCCATGGTGCTGGCGGGATCCACCAGCAGGCCTCCAGAACCTGTGTAAAAAGGGCTGCTGGTAAACTGTAGCTCTGTCCAGGTGCCCCGCCAGCCCACCGGGGACTCGCGTGGGGCTACGTTATGAACCCTGTATGTAAAAGAATAAATCTTGTATTTATGGGGGGGGCACAGGGGGTGGGTAATGTATTTAATAAATAGAATGATGTTTATTGTGGGGCTGTGTATTGTTTTTATTGTGGGTACTGGGTGTGGGGGGGGTGTTTCCCCAACGGTATGTGGGTAGGCCTCCCTTGTGGGTAGTGGGTGGGTGGTTAGGCCTCACGGGTGGGGGGGTTAGTGTGGGAGGGTATGTAGGCATCCCGAGTGGTGGGTGAGGGTGGGTTAACCCCTTAATGACTGTAGAGGTTAATAACCGCTATGGTGATTAAGGGGTTAGGGGACATTACTTTGTATGTTTTTTAATTTTTGTCTCTGTTTTGCAGCAAGCAGCGGAGGGGCCGTGGGTAGTGGGTGTGGTTATTTACACGGGATCCCCCTCCCCACATTTACATACAGTACACTGCACTCACAGAAACACAGGCCAGGCATATTTTACTGACACAATAGGGGGAGGGGGGCTTACACAGATTAGTCAAAGCAGGGAAGCTTAGCAGACTCAATAGGGGGAGGTTTTTTTTTACATAGATTACAGTGAAGGCAGGGAAGCTTCACACACAATAGGGGGAGTTTTTTTTACATAGATTACAGTGAAGGCAGGAGGTTTAAAACACACAATAGGGGGAGGGTTTTTTACATAGATTACAGTGAAGGCAGGCAGGTTTAAAACACACAATAAAAATATGTATGTCATGTATTTATTGTTTATGTATTTTAAATACACCGGGGGTGTACTATATGTTGTTTATTGCAATGTTTATTGGGGGCAAATCAAATGTCCCCAATAAACATGCTATTCTGCCTTCATTGCCTTAGCGGCTATCAGCTAAGGTAATGAAGCAGCATTTCTGTATTTTTAATAATATTGTGCAGGAGCAGGGGGTCCCTGAGCATTAATTTCTGGCTCAGGGAACCCCCTGCTCACTGTACAATATTATTAAAATACAGAAATGCTGCTTCATTACCATAGCACATAGCCGCTAAGGTAAGGAACGAGTGTTTATTTATATATGTTTTTTATTTATACTGTACATGTGCAGAGGGTCTCCGGAGCTGAACAGCGTTGGTTTCAGGTCTGGGGACCCCCTGCTCCCCGAGATACAGGCCCCTTTAGGGGGTGCCGGTATCCCTCTGCTTGGGTTACAGGCCGCAGTCACGTGATCGGGCCTTTTAAACGCAGAGGGATACCGGCACCTCATAAAGGGGGCAGTATCTCGGGGAGCAGGGGGTCCCCGGGCCTGAAACCAATGCGGTTCAGCTCCGGAGACCCTCTGCACATCTACACTATAAATAAAAATGTATTTCAAATTTATTTATTTATAGTCATTTATTTATTTATATATATATATATTTTTTTTGGCGGCTGCTGTGTGTGAGTTTTTTTTTATTGTGGGTAGCGGGAGTGGGTGAAGGGGGTATTAGCCCCAACGATGGTTGTTTAGGGCTTGCGGGGGGGTAGCGGGAGGGCTTAACCCCTTCATGACCATAGCGGTATTAACTGCTACGGCCGTGAAGGGGTTAAGTGCACCCGCAACCCCCCCGCAAGTCCTAAACTCACACCAAGGGCCAAATACCCCCCTCACCCACCCCCGCTACCCACAATAAAGCGGGCACTGTGAGTTAACCCCTTCATTGCCTTAGCGGCTATACGCTAAGGTAATGAAGCAGCATTTCTGTATTTTTAATAATATTGTGCAGGAGCAGGGGGTCCCTGAGCATTAATTTCTGGCTCAGGGAACCCCCTGCTCACTGTACAATATTATTAAAATACAGAAATGCTGCTTTGTTACCATAGCACATAGCCGCTAAGGTAAAGAACGAGTGTTTATTTATATATGTTTTTTATTCACAGTGTAGATGTGCAGAGGGTCTCCGGAGCAGAACCGCTGTGGTTTTAGGTCCGGGGACCCCCTGCTCCCCGAGATACAGGCCCCTTTAGGGGGTGCCGGTATCCCTCTGCTTGCTTTACAGGCCGCGGTCACGTGATCGGGACCTTTGAACGCAGAGGGATACCGGCACCTCATAAAGGGGGCTGTATCTCGGGGAGCAGGGGGTCCCCCGACCTGAAACCAATGCAGTTCAGCTCCGGAGACCCAATGCACATCTACACTATGAATAAAAATGTATTTTAAATAATTTTTAATGTGCCGATGTTTGCGCAGGGATAGCAGCGGTTCTCTCTCTGCTGCAAACACATCTCGCCCCCCCAAGCCTATAGTATCATTGATGTGCATATACAGTACTGTATGTGTATGTTAGGGGTTATAGGGGTTGTTGTTATACAGTATATATATATATATATATATATATATACATATACATATATATACTGCATTACAATTCATGAATTTATGCCATCTGTCGGTCATGCGAAGCATTGCAGCCTAGTAAATCCTGAACCATTATCAATTAACACATCAACCGCGCGTCAGCCGTGTAATGCGCCTGGCTGGGAAGGCAAAAGGAGCCCGGCATGCTCCGGGTGAACAGAGTGGCATTCCAGGAACATGCCAGGTACATGCCAGTGATTACTAAGAATAAAAGCTGCCGCAGCAGTAACTAGGACATAAGCTTTAGTTGGTGAAAATATCACTAGCGCTCCTGCTCCAGGGTCAGTCAGTTAAGTTCTGTCTAACAGGTGGACGTGTAGCTCCGACTCGTCGCCTACTCATCCTCTCCTGATGACACTCCTCATGACCAAACTCCCTCAGGTATGGTGTCTGCGCTGTGCCACAATCCTATGTGTTTCGAGACTCAATATCGCGGGTCTCTTCCTCGGGGTTTGTACTAGAGGCTGTTAGAAGGCTATTTATGCCGTCCAGAAATTAATAACAGGTGGTCATGGTAATACAACCATCATGATTATTTGAGCAGTCTTTTACTTATCTTGATATGGAAATCCATTCCATAGAGGCTCCATGGTGGACTGCTCTTGGTCATATGTTCATTAAGGCACTAGATACTTGATAATTCAGACATTGCTTTAGCCTTTAACATGGAATAAGATGTTAACTTAAAAATGCATGTTACAAAGTCATATTGTGAGACAGATAACTCGTATATGAACAGTAAATTAGATCAGATATTGAAACACAGCATCTACAAACATAGCTTTCCATTAATCTAGCATTAACAATGAATTTATACATTGAGTCCTTAGATTTTAAACCCAATGTTAATATATTAAATGTCTTTATTTAGATGTGAGATAATTACGTGGCAGATGTGAATAGTGACATCCCATATATAGTAAGGATAGAACAACACCGCTCACCTATTAAGCTCCTAATTGTAGTCAAAGTATGATAGTGTAAGGTGCATCAGAGGTATAAACTAATATACACAGATTTGATCCAAGGGGATCAGAAGTACCCCAAATGAATGCACTCAATACATATAGTAGTCAGGACTAGAATAGTCCTTCAGAAAATTCTGATAAGCAATCATGAATGATTTAATTGGGCCAGCAAAAATCTTAACCTCAAAATAACAAAATGTTATTACATCCAAATAGATAATATATAAACAAAATAAGTATTTACACGAGGAATATATGTCTATATCACCACGACACAAAGAGGATTTTATTTATTCCTAGTGTAAATACTTATTTTGTGTATATATTATCAATTTGGACGTAATAAAATTTTATTTTGAGGTTATTAAGATTTTTGCTGGTTCAATTTGCTGATTTAATTCATGATTGCTTAACAGAATTTTCTGAAGGACTATTCTAGTCCTGACTACTATTACAATACGTATTGAGTGCATTCATTTGGGGTACTTCTGATCCCCTTGGATCAAATCTGTGTATATTAGTTTATACCTCTGATGCACCTTACACTATCATCATACTTTGACTACAATTAGGAGCTCAATAGGTGAGCGGTGTTGTTCTATCCTTACTATATATCAAATTGAACTTCTATGGTCCATTTCTTTTTACACCGGCTCCCACTCTATAGAGTTGATTTTGAACACATCAGTAATACTGTACCTTGATTCTTGTGCTGGGATCTACTTAGGGAATTAAAGTATTGTAAAATGTTAGGCTTTCTATCAAGTAAACAGAATATTGAGGCATGGACTAATGAAGCTATGGATGTCTTCTCCATGAACGAAACACCTAGGGACATAGTTCACGCAAGCAATATTAAAAATTACTTTTTGGACTTAGAAAGATCTTATACATCCCAAGCAAAAACTTGGGAGTTAGCTGGTCTGAAAAACTATATTACATCAAAACTTGTCCCTAGAGGGTTGAGCGTAAAATTGCAACCATCACACCAAATTACTGATTTAGAATTAATTACTAATTGGGACAATATACTCCTAGACTGCTCAGCTAGACTGATTGAGCTCCTGATCGAATTTGAATCCAATAAATTGGAAAAAGTTAACACTGAGATTGACACCCTATTATTGGATATCAAAGACTGGCAAACAAATCCTGACTTTGAGACCTTGGAAAATAGATTGAAACAAAATATCAATAAGCTTACTAGTGAAATTAAGGTTCATAAGCAAAAAAGGTTCAAAGGGATACAACTGACTTTAAGGAGGGTAACATCTTTCGTTATAAAAAGTAAAACCAGAGTGGGAGACAATATTGAACTAATCCAGAATCTCCATCTGAATGGGAAGTGTCGGCTAGCGATACAGAATTCGAAGGGATTGGATCAGATAATCTAGATAAAATCCTAACCCCACTTCTACAGAGAACTAGGCCCTTGGGGTCCATTCTTACTACTTTCTTACCACTGTGTTAACTCATGATTTGGTATAAGGGTTTGAAGGAAAACCTTTTCCTTGCCTAGGCTCCAGAACTGAAAGGAACCTTTCCTCTGCCAAGAGAGCTGAAGGCCTTGTGTCTGGATATACACACATCTGCACCGTATTGCAGCAGACTTCCCCGGGAAGCTTTCACGCACTGCCACTCGTTATCTCCGATTTTTGTTGAACTTACAGGCCCGGTAAACGAAAGAAATTAAACATAACGCAAGCCAGGTTTCAAATCCTTTTTCTCAATTTATTACTCATAGGGTAATGACTTTTATACCAGAAAAAGAAGATATTGATTAGAGGCGTAACATAGGCGTAACCTGGGTGTGTCTTGGGTGTAGCTTTGATTAGTGGCGTGATTTAGGGGCAGGACATATTAGTGGCATGATTTTGGGACGTGTTTCTCCCAATACAGGCAATGTCACAATACATAGCTTATTCATTGTCTGTTATTAAAAGAGACCTTGAATCTCTAGCAACTAAGTTATACGATTTTGCCTCTTTCAGAGAAGCAGTCTTTTGTATATTTGACTAAAAGAGAAGGAAACTGACAATACAAAAAGTATCTTAGCAATATCCTGAGCAGGGAGAAAGGAAATGTAATTTGGCAGAAACTGAGTGCATTAGGAATTATATTTCAGCAAAAGGCTGACTACAGAATCTTAACTGGTTATGAACAGACAAAATGGATGCCTAACACAAGTGCAGATTCTGGCCTGACCTACTGGTCCTAACAATTCCCTCCTTTTTGTTCTCTAAAAGAACAAATACCCTTACTTGGTACTCCTCTCTATGACTTAGAGCCTTGTTGTGACCAATAGAGACACACACACACACATATATATTTTAATATATATATATATATATATATCATTAAATATTTCTATAGATTAGAAAAATGGCTTACGTCTCAATATGTCACATAATTTAAGGGTCAGATATTTGTGAGAATTGTTGGGGGCTAATTTTTGCTAAGAGCGACTGCACAAACATTCTTCTTGCACGCATCTTTCATACTGCATTTACTCAGAATGGCAAAATGGACCAAGATGGCTGCTATGGTCAAAATGGCTGACTTGTGATACTTTCCTTGTGGTTGACTCACGGCCCTTGGTGACCTCCCACCTTCCTCATGTCCAGTCTTCTCAGTCCCCCCTTATCCTTAAGAGACAGTCTATTTAAAGAACAGAACAGTTAACCATTTCATAGTCCTGCTGGACCAAGATGTTCAAGTTGTGCATAACTTCATTCCTTTCCTTTCCGGCCATTATATCAGCCCAGTTGATTTCTTCTTTGGTCTCTTCTTCTGGGGGACTGGCAACATCGTCACCGCATAGAGGCATAGCGTTGGTGGGGGTTGCAACGCACTTCTGGATCAGAGTTTTGCTGTACTTAACACATAGAGAGCAATGAGTAGGACAGACACATACAAAAACATTCGCTAGCTTCGCTCAAAGCAAATCAATCCAACCACCAAGTCCCAATGGTCCCTGAATCCTGGATAAATACACAACATTGCGCATTAACTAGGACGCATACAAACCCCTCCCTTTGAGGCTAAAATATAGTCTAGATCTATTCCATTCTGCAGAGCCATTAATTTAAACTAAACCTATTCTTGGTTAAGTGAGTAAATGTCTGTGGTTGTATGATTGAGGATATCCCTGTAAACCTGTAATACAGTAACCCAACTCCTACATTTGGGAATAAATTCCCTGAAACTTATTCTTCCCATAGACTACTTTTTAGCACTTGTGTATTGGGTGCATCTCTTCTGTTTCAAACTCTACGTGTGAGCAATTAACATAACCGTTTGTTTGACTGATAAAACATTCTCCCACCGGGATATCATTCTGCAGGGAGATTCTATTAACCTATAAATCCAAACAAAATAAACAGAGTTAAACAAATAATACCTTATACTATTTTGTCATCCTTATAGGACGCCACTTACACAAACATAATGGAGCATACATAGTAACTGAAAAATGATAAAAACCTGTAAAAAAAAAAAGATCAAAGTTCGTGTGTTGAGGCCTGGACTTTTTTGCCTATGACCTTTCTCCCTTGATGATTAGTGGTCAGAGTATTGTGTCCATCAAAACACTAATTTGCAGGCGCTTTGTCTTTATTAGCTGTTTGTGCCGAGGCTGGCACTATTTTGACGTGCGTGATGTGTATCCATGATGATAAGCAAATTTTTACTGCAATGCTGGTGATGAGTAGTATTTAAATGGCCTTTTCATCTGGGATGAAGAGCATGCTTGCGTAGAAAATGCTTGACCATTAACCCGTCTCGCGTACGTGCACTTTCAGCTTTAACCTGTGCCTAGAACGACTCAAAAATATATATAAGTTGCATGCAATACTTATTAATTGTTTTATTACCAAGAACATGGTCCTTAATTCGTTCCTTTGAACTACTGATGGTCATAACTCATCCCATAAGTGTCTCATAGGGAAAGAATTTATACCTAGAAATAAATTCTTGTAGTAATATGGTTACTACTATTATTAGCATCCGCATATAAACAGAGATATCCCCTATTAACGCTCCTCAAATTTTAAACTAAGCAACCACTGTGGACTTGACTTTGATACAATCCAAGTTCCTAAAACTTGGTACCTCAGCCTGTGCCAAACCAATTGCTTCCATAATCAACTCTATCCTGTCTGCAGGCCATATCCCTAAGACCTGGAAAACTGCCAGAGTTGTCCCAATCTTCAAAAATGGGGACAAAAACGCTGTCTCGAACTACAGATCAATCTCTCTTCTCCCAATACAGACTTGCTCTCATACCTAACTGCCATCTGCCATTTTCTCTGATGCAAATGGTGTCAACCTTTTAGTCATTTAATACTAACTAACCTTAAAACTCGCCCCACAAATCAAGCATCCCAACAGCCTGCACTCATGGCTATTGTCCCACACCCACAGTCACTCTTGGCTGTAACTATTCTGCTAAAAATGTGAAATGCCCTGTATATAATGTATACCCTGTTCACTTATGCAACTGCACTTGCAATTATATATCCCCTGTCCTTTAACTGCTTGATATATAACAAAATTAAACTGGTAAATAGATTTGTATGTGTAGCGACTATAAAAATATTTACTGCTTGTGTTAAAAGAAAAAAACTTGCAGTAGGTCTTTTAACAACTGTGGCATTAACAATAGGGAACCTGTAAATATAAGAAAAATCCTGAAATCCTGAACAAGAGATTTCCTTTTAAAATAGACAAATAATTTTGAACTCTTTGCAAAGTGCTGAGCACACGGCCAGCATTAACTTTTAAAGATACTCTAACTTAAAAAAAATAAAAAAATAAAAATTTATTTTCAAAACGCTTTTTTTTTTCTTTCTGGGCAAACAGCCAGTTGTTCCAGGCTTTTCGCCAGAAACCTCAAAGTACGGATAGCAGATAACGGGTTTCGCTGTCTTATACATATTAACTGCTGGATTAATCACTCGCACAGGGGATTGTAACATTAGTTTAATGTTAAATATGCAGCTTTCCACGCTGTCCTAAAACTGCATTTTGTATGGCCTTTCAAAAATTAAATAACGAGAATATTTCAAATGACTTATAAACACCAAATCTATGCCAACAAGAGCATGCAATATTCTTCCACTCATTCCCCTGAATGCCTTCTGAAAGAGTTATCATATTCCTGCAAACTTCCATCAATACAATTTTATGCTATCCCGTTTCAACTCTGCCCTCTCTTAAATTAAAACAAAATCTCTTTAAACATGCAACAGTTATACCATGACTAAAAAAAACGCAAGCTTGACCCTACCTGTCTTGTATGGCTTCTATACTGCTTATTTAACGGAGACAATTCTCACTAAAATAACTGATGACCTCCATCCTGCTAAAGACAGATATCATTACACTCTGCTCATATTACTCAACCTCTCTGCAGCATTTGCCTCCACGGACACCCTCCTTTGAAGCGCTATGCACATTAATGGCGTTATATACATATATAATACAATATATTAATTCAAACAGTGCTTGTGAGCTTTTACCAGACTTTTTAAACAAAAACATTCCCAAACATATCTTAATCTTGTAGAAATAAAATTGAAATGTGTTATCTTACTGGTTACACACAATACAGGACACACAACACAAAAACGTCTCTCATAAACAGCCAGCCAACTTCACAGAAATAACAAACAGATAACAAAACAGTTCTACATTACCTTGTTCTCATAAATAAACTGCTTAAGCACAGAGCTAGTTAATTTTAATGTGAATGCTTCACATTCTTTAGACTGTAAGGGAGAGGCTGTGCCCCTCCTTTCGTTAAGATAGAAATACCGCAAACTAAAAGAAAATGTCCGGTTTAAAAAGCCTTCGCCTGGCCAAGACGAATAAACCTTTCAAACTATAACCAGGGACAGAGCTGAATATACTGTATATATATACTGTATATATATCCGGCTAGCTACAATACTGCAATGCCGTGTAAAAACACATGAGGGCGCTTGCGAGCTGTTCTCTTGAAGCCGTCCCCTATAGTGAATTGTAATGCAGTATATATACTGTATATATATATATATATATATATATATACTGTATAACAACAGCCCCTATAACCCCTAACATACAGTAATGTATATGCACATACTGGGGGCGAGATGTGTTTGCAGCAGAGAGAGATGCGCTGCTCTCTCTGCGCAAACAGCGACACATTAAAAATTATTTTAAATACATTTTTATTTATAGTGTAGATGTGCAGGGGGTCTCGGGAGCTGAACCGCATTGGTTTCAGGTCGGGGGACCCCCTGCCCCCCGAGATACAGACCCCTTTATGAGGTGCCCGTATCCCTCTGCGTTTAAAGGTCCCGATCACGTGATCGCGGCCTGTTAAACCAAGTAGAGGGATACCGGCACCCCCAAAAGGGGCCTGTATCTCGGGGGGCAGGGGGTCCCCCGACCTGAAACCAACGCGGTTCTGCTCTGGAGACCCTCTGCACATGTACAGTATAAATAAAACACATACAGTATATACAGTAAATAAACACTCGTTCTTTACCTTATCGGCTATGCGCTATGGTAAAGAAGCAGCATTTCTGTATTTTTAATAATATTGTACAGTGAGCAGGTGGTTCCCTGAGCCAGAAATCTAAACTCAGGGGACCCCCTGCTCCTGCACAATATTATTAAAAGTACAGAAATGCTGCTTCATTGCCATAGCGTATAGCCGCTAAGGCAATGAAGGGGTTAACCCACCGTGCCCGCTTTATTGTGTGTAGTGGGGATGGGTGAGGGGGCTATTTGGCCCTTGGTGTGAGTTTAGGACTTGCGGGGGGTTGCGGGTGCACTTAACCCCTTCACGACCGTAGCAGTTAATACCGCTACGGTCATGAAGGGGTTAAGCCCTCCCGCTACCCCCCCGCAAGCCCTAAACAAGCACCGTTGGGGCTAGTACCCCATTCACCCACCCCCGCTACCCACAATAAAAAAAATACACACACACAGCAGCCGCCAAAAAATAAATAAATAAATCTAAATAAATAAATGACAATAAATACATTTGAAATAAATTTTTATTGATAGTGTAGATGTGCAGGGGGTCTCCGGAGCTGAACCGCGTTGGTTTCAGGTCTGGGAACCCCCTGCTCCCCGAGATACAGTGCCGGTATCCCTCTGCTTGGTTTAAAGGGCCCGACCACGTGATCGCGGCCTGTAAACCAAGCGGAGCAGAGGGATACCGGCACCCCCTAAAGGGGCCTGTATCTCGGGGAGCAGGGGGTCCCCAGACCTGAAACCAGTGCGGTTCTGCTCTGGAGACCCTCTGCACATGTACAGTATCAATAAAACACATACAGTATACAGTATAAATAAACACTCGTTCTTTACCTTAGCGGCTATGCGCTATGGTAAAGAAGCAGCATTTCTGTATTTTAATAATATTGTACAGTGAGCAGGGGATTCCCTGAGCCAGAAATTAATGCTCAGGGACCCCACCTGCTCAATATTATTAAAAATACAGAAATGCTGCTTCATTACCATAGCGGATAGCCGCTAAGGCAATGAAGGGGTTAACCCACCGTGCCCGCTTTATTGTGTGTAGTGGGGATGGGTGAGGGGGGTATTTGGCCCTTGGTGTGAGTTTAGGACTTGCGGGGGGGTTGCGGGTGCACTTAACCCCTTCACGACCGTAGCAGTTAATACCGCTACGGTCATGAAGGGGTTAAGCCCTCCCGCTACCCCCCGCAAGCCCTAAACAAGCACCGTTGGGGCTAATACCCCATTCACCCACCCCCGCTACCCACAATAAAAAAAATACACACACACAGCAGCCCCACAATTAATAAATAAATCTAAATAAATAAATAAATACATGAAGAGAAATAAATATATACTGTATATATATACTGGATATATATATACAGTATATATATAATAACAATCCCTATACATATAAAGTATATACTGTGTATATATATACACTGTATACACACACATATATATATATATATATATATATATATATATATATATATATATATGTAGAGGTATCAGTACCGTGTTAGCCGAGCTTCAATAATCAAAAAATAAATAGATGATACCGTTGTGTGGCTAACGAAATGCTTTTATTTGTGCGAGCTTTCGAGATACACTGATCTCTTCTTCCGGCGATGTTACAATGAATGAAGCAAGGATTACTTAAAAACAGTGTCTCTTGGAATGTTATCTGTGCTGTTCCTTCCCCCGGTGTGGATGTGTTTTATGGCTAGAGGTGTCAAAGGGTAACTGAAGGCAAGTGAAGAAAGAGTGTGTATGTGTATCAGTGTGAATAAAAATGAATGGAAAGCCCACAGTATAAACAGTGCTCTACACAAGGTGTGTGTGGAGTGAGAGGGATATAAATGGTGTGGGTGGGTGTGGAAATGTGACAGTTTGTAGCACAACTAAAAGTGTGTGTGGATACTATGTGGTCCCTATTGGTGTATAGGGATGGAAAAATAAGGAGTATTAGTATGTGTGAGAGACAGCTGTGTGTGCTTAAATATAGCACAGTATGTACAGACATGGCCTTTAGCGCTCATGGGAAGAGAGTTCGCTAGTGTCAGTAATGACTCATAAAATTTCGATCTCTGTTTAGGCCACTGCTAAGTGTCCCGAACAGTTGCATAAATTTGTATTCATGCAAACGTCTCTCTTTCGGGGTTTTAAGATTACCTTTGAGTATGGCAACCCTCAGATCATTCATCTTATGGCCAGAGTAAGAGAAATGTTCGCCAACAGGACTGTCTCTTGTTCCGCGTGTGATGCTGTGGCGATGCAGGTTCATTCTCTTGTTTAGCCCCTGTCCTGTCTCACCTATGTAGTAGGTATACAGTATATATACACACATGATGAACCAATATACAAATACATGTAGAATGGTTATCAAAATCATACTGTCCTACAGATAACGCTTCTCTATACAGACAATAATAATAATCCATTAAGTAATCCTAACTGATTTTACAATATAAAACATAACATTCCAATCCACACAGTACATTGCATTTACATTGCATAAATGATGCATAAAATCTATGCACCATATACATTCTGCAAATGAATGTTAACAATATAATTGCAAGCTACTCTACCAGTAAATACAAACACTTCCAAACAAGTCAACTATTTTAACCAATCAAGTAAACCAAAATCAATATATACTGTAAGTACCAACCAGAAAACACAATTTAAAACCAAAGCTAACCCTTACAATACCAAGGATTACATCTATCTAATTGTAAAAAACCTTATACTTTATACACAGCATTGCAATGTACATGATGAACAATACAGTACATTCCCTGTATCTCCCTGCCTTCAGTGTAATCTGTTTAAAGCCCCCTCCCCCCTAATGTTTCTGTTAAACAGATTACACTGAAGGGAGAGAGATGTAAAGGCCTAAAGCCCCCCCCCTAATGTTTCTGTTAAACAGATTACACTGAAGGGAGAGAGATGTAAAGGCCTAAAGCCCCCTCCCCCCTAATGTTTCTGTTAAACAGATTACACTGAAGGGAGAGAGATGTAAAGGCCTAAAGCCCCCTCCCCCCTAATGTTTCTGTTAAACAGATTACACTGAAGGGAGAGAGATTTTACAGAAACACACATTAGGGGGGAGGGGGCTTTAAACAGATTACACTGAAGGCAAAGAGATGTTTCTGTTACCAGTAAATCTCCCTCCCTGCTGTCAGTGCAATGTATGTAAATGTGGGGAGGGGGGGGGACCCAATGTGCATACTGTGAGGTCTAACCACCCTCACCCCCTACCCACATACCGTTACCCCCCCCCATCCTGGCCATGGCCCCTCCGCTTCTGCAAAACAGACACAAAAATTAAAACATACAGTACAAAGTAATGTCCCCTAACCCCTTAATCACCATAGCGGTTATTAACCGCTACAGTCATGAAGGGGTTAACCCACCCTCACCCACCACTCGGGATGCCTACATACCCTCCCACACTAACCCCCCCCCGTGAGGCCTAACCACCCAGTCAGTACCCACAAGGGAGGCCTACCCACATACCGTTGGGGAAACACCCCACCCCCAGTACCCACACTAAAAACAGTACAATGACCCACAATAAACAGCATTATATTTATTAAATACATTACCCACCCCCTGTGCCCCCCCCATAAATACAAGATTTATCCTTTTACATACAGGGTTCATAACGCAGCCCCATGCTAGTCCCCGGTGGGCTGGCAGGGCACCTGGACAGACCTACAGTTTACCAGCAGCATTCCACAGGTTCTGGAGGCCTGCTGGTGGATCCTGCCAGCACCATGGCCCTCAGGTGGTCTCCTTGGGTCACCGTGGGCCACAATTGGGTCCCCACGGTAGGCCCAAGGATGTCTGGGAGCCCCGGGTCAAACCCACAGGTGTCTGCGGGGCCTCGGGTGGTTCCCATGGGGGTCTGGGGAACTCACGGGTGCTCACTACGGGTCCACGGTGCCCCCACAGAAGTGGGACCACACATCATCATCCCCGCACCTACGGGTCGGAGGTGCCCCCACAGAAGTGGGACCACACATCGTCATGCCCGCAAACTACGGGTCGGAGGTGCCCCCACAGAAGTGGGACCACACATCGTCATCCCCGCATGTATCACCCATGCAACCACCAGCCTGCTACCCTTTAGGATACCCGAGGATACCCACAGGTGGTCTCCATAGGCATCACGCAAAACCACGGAATCAAACCCTGAATGTAAAAAAAATAAACCTGGCCTATACATTCAATACATACACCCTCCCCCCCAACACCTACAGTACAATAATGTGCAAAATAACTATTATCCAGATATGGATAACAGATTAATTGCCCATTATTAAAAACATTAACTAGCATATACAAATAAATAAAGTACTACTTACCTCATCAATACGAAGTGTCCGTTGCCAGCAAAATCCTTGTCTTGTCCACAACATACATAGCAAATACAAAGCCAATACATTGCAATTACATTCAGATATCAATTAACCCCTTAAACACCTTATCAGATAATAACCGCAAAGGTGATTAAGGGGATAAGCCACACAGGCCCGAAACCCACCCTTCACCCATGAATTTGTACTGTGGCTTCATCATGCAAATATATATCTGAAGGGAGAGAGATGTAAAGGCCGCCCTCACATGGTATGGTATGGTAGCCAATCAGAGTAGGGATGGAGTTCCCACGCTCTGATTGGCTAACATACCATGTGATCATTTGATGTCATCATTTTTTTTTTTGTCGGCCAAAACACATGGTTTTCACGGTCCAATCAGGATGTATTTTATTTAACTTGTTAATTTTTTCAAAAGGTTTATTAACAAACATGTGTATTTCTTTTTTTTTGTGGTATACATGTAGAATGGTTATCAAAATCATACTGTCCTACAGATAACGCTTCTCTATACAGACAATAATAATAATCGATTTAATAATCCTAACTGATTTTACAATATAAAACATAACATTCCAATCCACACAGTACTTTGCATTTACATTGTATAAATGATGCATAAAATCTATGCACCATATACATTCTGCAAATGAATGTTAACAATATAATTGCAAGCTACTCTACCAGTAAATACAAACACTTCCAAACAAGTCAACTATTTTAACCAATCAAGTAAACCAAAATCAATATATACTGTAAGTACCAACCAGAAAACACAATTTAAAACCAAAGCTAACCCTTACAATACCAAGGATTACATCTATCTAATTGTAAAAAACCTTATACTTTATACACAGCATTGCAATGTACATGATGAACAATACAGTACATTCCCTGTATCTCCCTGCCTTCAGTGTAATCTGTTTAAAGCCCCCTCCCCCCTAATGTTTCTGTTAAACAGATTACACTGAAGGGCGAGAGATGTAAAGGCCTAAAGCCCCCTCCCCCCTAATGTTTCTGTTAAACAGATTACACTGAAGGGAGAGAGATGTAAAGGCCTAAAGCCCCCTCCCCCCTAATGTTTCTGTTAAACAGATTACACTGAAAGGAGAGAGATTTTACAGAAACACACATTAGGGGGGAGGGGGCTTTAAACAGATTACACTGAAGGCAGAGAGATGTTTCTGTTACCAGTAAATCTCCCTCCCTGCTGTCAGTGCAGTGTATGTAAATGTGGGGAGGGGGGGGGGACCCAATGTGCATACTGTGAGGTCTAACCACCCTCACCCCCTACCCACATACCGTTACCCCCCCCATCCTGGCCATGGCCCCTCCGCTTCTGCAAAACAGACACAAAAATTAAAACATACAGTACAAAGTAATGTCCCCTAACCCCTTAATCACCATAGCGGTTATTAACCGCTACAGTCATGAAGGGGTTAACCCACCCTCACCCACCACTCGGGATGCCTACATACCCTCCCACACTAACCCCCCCCCGTGAGGCCTAACCACCCAGTCAGTACCCACAAGGGAGGCCTACCCACATACCGTTGGAGAAACACCCCACCCCCAGTACCCACACTAAAAACAGTACAATGACCCACAGTAAACAGCATTATATTTATTAAATACATTACCCACCCCCTGTGCCCCCCCCCCCCATAAATACAATATTTATCCTTTTACATACAGGGTTCATAACGCAGCCCCACGCTAGTCCCCGGTGGGCTGGCAGGGCACCTGGACAGACCTACAGTTTACCAGCAGCATTCCACAGGTTCTGGAGGCCTGCTGGTGGATCCTGCCAGCACCATGGCCCTCAGGTGGTCTCCTTGGGTCACCGTGGGCCACAATTGTGTCCCCACGGTAGGCCCAAGGATGTCTGGGAGCCCCGGGTCAAACCCACAGGTGTCTGCGGGGCCTCGGGTGGTTCCCATGGGGGTCTGGGGAACTCACGGGTGCTCACTACGGGTCCGCGGTGCCCCCACAGAAGTGGGACCACACATCATCATCCCCGCACCTACGGGTCGGAGGTGCCCCCACAGAAGTGGGACCACACATCGTCATGCCCGCAGACTATGGGTCGGAGGTGCCCCCACAGAAGTGGGACCACACATCGTCATCCCCGCATGTGTCACCCGTGGAACCACCAGCCTGCTACCCTTTAGGATACCCGAGGATACCCACAGGTGGTCTCCATAGGCCCCACGCAAAACCACGGAATCAAACCCTGAATGTAAAAAAAATAAACCTGGCCTATACATTCAATACATACACCCTCCCCCCCCAACACCTACAGTACAATAATGTGCAAAATAACTATTATCCAGATATGGATAATAGATTAATTGCCCATTATTAAAAACATTAACTAGCATATACAAATAAATAAAGTACTACTGACCTCATCAATACGAAGTGTCCGTTGCCAGCAAAATCCTTGTCTTGTCCACAACATACAAAGCCAATACATTGCAATTACATTCAGATATCAATTAACCCCTTAAACACCTTATCAGATAATAACCGCAAAGGTGATTAAGGGGTTAAGCCACACAGGCCCGATACCCACCCTTCACCCATGAATTTGTACTGTGGCTTCATCATGCAACTATATATATATATATATATATATATATATATAGACATATGGAGACCAGGGGATCCTGATAGCCAAAAAGAGACAGCACACTGCAGGTATGGTATCAAAAAAGTGTATTCAGTAACACAAGGCCGCCAACGTTTCGGTCCTCCCAACGGGACCTTCCTCAGGGCAGTGCAACTACAGACTAACACAAGCACCCATATATACCCCTTAACACATACTAAAAAAACCCTGAAAACAATCATGAACTCCAAATTGTAATCCCAGATACAACCCACATTTCTGAACAGCCAATCCAACATACTGATACTGGTATGCACCAATGAGAGAACCTGATCTATGCATATGTGTACCTAGTCACATGATCAAACCTTGATAACAACATAATGACATCACAGTGCATCCTGTTTACGTAACCATGACTACTTGAAACATCTAATGATATTCAAATGCGCATAAATGGTTAAAATACATATAAAATGCATAGCCTGAACAGCAACTCGCCATCAGTGCTTGGAGATACATACTGTGGATGTTACAAAGCGTGCCCGTAAATGAATACGTTAATGCAAATGGTCCTGCAAAGCATGCACATTGTCTAGGGAGCAGTGGTCAGGGTGTAACGGGCAGTCAATCATAAATCGCATAATGGCAGCGCGTCCGTTGGGTCTAAACACTTCCTCAACCTGTTGTGCATGGAGAGCGGGTGATTCTCATACAATGCGCGCCGTGGAGTGTAACCGCGCATGCGCAGTGTGCTGCTGACAACCCGAACGTGTCCCTGACTACTGCATCAGAGGGTATGTGTGTATCTGTGCTAATGCGCATGCGCAACGCTGCGCAAATAGCGCAAGCAGTATTAAAGAGCATGAGGCTGTTGCTCAAACTGCGTAATGGCCAGAACTGAAACGGAAACATGGGCACAATAAAGATGGCAGTAGCATACTAAGCACGAATAGTGGCAATGTCTGTAACAAAGTAATCAAAGGTTAAACATTTGAAATGCATGGGTGAACCTGAAATCAGGCCCATAATAAAACCAAAATCATAAAGTTAATGTCTATAACATAGATAACTGTATTCCAGAAGGAACATGGTAATTCATGGCATATGTATAGCCCTATCTTGTAGAATGTTGGTGTAATTACCGTAATCAATATATTAGACTCCCAGAAAAAAAACGTAATATATACATGTATGTCTACTACAAAGTGGCATGGCTAAAGCCTGTAGTACCAACCAGCCCATCCAGATGTACAGATGGTTAAAGTGCTGATGTATCCACATGCAACCAATAGTGGACTGTGAGTTGTTTAAAAGATGGACACCGAGTGTGACTACACACCCAAAAGTGAATGAGTGAATAAAACATGCAAAAAAATGCATAAAAAATGCATAAAAAAGGGAGGGGGGGGAAAAGAAGGGGGGATGGAGAAAAATGCGTAACGGGTACAATGCGCAATGAGATAATGTAACAATAAAACAATCACTATACCCAAAAATATTCACACTACAGAATTTGTATATGATTTTTACAGAAAACAGCCTAATTTCAGATCTTCATTTAGTCCGTAAGGAGATATGGTCTTGAGCTCGTATATTAGCCTTGCCTCTTGTTGCAGAAGCAACTTGTTCCTGTCTCCCCCTCTGGGTGGTGGCAGTACCTGTAATATAGGCATAGATCGCATTGTGGCTAGTGAGTGCCGTTGTTCTTTAAAATGTCTGGCAACCGGCAGATATTTAAGCTCACTCTGTTCATCCTTGCTGTTCAATGCTTTCCTGATCGTGGAGCGATGGATGGCTATTCTCTCCTTCAGCATCCGTGTAGTTTTCCCCACGTAGCGCAGCCCACAGGGGCACGTGATCATATATACGACAAAACGAGACTCACAGTTTAGGAAATTCTTGATCTTAATCGGTACCCCACTATGCGGGTGGGTATAACTAGCTCCAGTTTGCATGAAACTGCAATTGGTGCAACCGTGGCATCTGTATGAACCTGGTTTTCTTTCGAGCCAGGTTTTAGAGTGTCCATACTTGTCCACTGGGTCCGCTTGTGTCAACATATCTCCTAAATTGTGTCCTCGCTTGTAGCAGAACAGTGGTGGATCTTTACAGAGTTTGCCAATCTTGTTGTCATTCGCTAGGATATCTTGTGTATACTGCGCTTGATGCGGTTGGACGCCGTACAGTAAGTGCTGATGAAATGGCAACGTTGTTCCGCAGGTTTATTCGTGCTCGGTCGCAGCAGAGATTGCCTGTCGATGCTCCTTACTTTGATCAGGGCTTCGCTGATGTCCTTGCGGTCATAACCCCTGTCCTGGAAGCGTGCCGCCATGGCCAAGAGAGCTGGTTCTAATTCATCCGGATTAGACGTTATTTTTTTTACTCTGAGTAACTGTGAGAAGGGGAGACCCCTCTTGAGCGGTGCTGGGTGGTGGCTAGTGGCATACAGTAGCGTGTTCCTGTCTGTATCCTTGTGATAAAGCCTAGTGGCCAGGCCTTCACCCGACTTGTACACGATGGTATCCAGGAAGGAAATCTGTGAATGACTGAACTGTGCTGTGAATCTGATGGTAGATGGAATATGATTCAAGTGTTCTATAAATTCTAACAATGCAGTCTCTGAACCATCCCATATAAGGAAGACGTCGTCTATATATCTTAGATATTTTTTGATGCATACCGCGTGTGGGGCATCATGTAGGATGTGTGTGTGTTCATATACATCCATGAAAAGGTTTGCATATGCCGGGGCCATATTGGATCCCATCGTGGTCCCACTTAATTGCAAATAGACGCTTCTTTCGAACCGGAAATAGTTTTTGTTAAGAATGATTTCCATGAGTAGCATAAGGAATTCCACCGGTGGACCTGCATGTGCTGCAAAGGTCCCGAACTTTGATCTGACCGCTTCAAGCCCCTCTTGGTGGGGGATATTGGTATAAAGGCTACTCACGTCAAGGGTGACCAGAATATAATCCTTATTTTCCAGTCTGATGTCGCCAAGCTGTAAAATAAAATCAGTTGTATCCTTGACATAGGAGCTCATACTCATGACCATGGGCTGGAGGAAAAAATCAATAAACTGAGATAATGGGTGGCATAGCGATCCTCTTGCAGAAATAATAGGTCTTCCTGGTGGTTTTGTGGCCGATTTGTGTATTTTAGGCAAGGTGTATAGGATGGGCATTCGTGGAAAGGGTTGTGTCAGGAATCTGCCCGTTTCCTCAGAAATCCAGTTGTTTACAACCCCCATCTGTATGATCGAATCCACCTCCTTTTTATACTCCACCGTAGGATCCGTTGGTAAGCATCTATATGTGGATGAAACGGAAAGTTGATTCTCTATTTCCTTTTTATACTCCACATATTTGAGTAACACAATGCCACCCCCTTTGTCCGCTGCGCGGATAATGATCTCTTTGTTGTTTTTCAATGCGTCAATCGCTGGTTTTTCTTCTCTCGTGATATTATGATAGCTTACTCTCTTGGTCTTATTTTGTGTGACAGTTTCTTTATCCAGAACATTCATAAAGGCTGCTATACTGTGGTTGTTAGTTTGTGGATCAAAATTGCTGCTGCATTTAAAGGTGTTGGCCTTGACAGAGGTGCTTGGTAGGGGCTGCTTGATAAAGAAGTCTTTAAGTCTCAATTGTCTATTAAATTTGTACATTTCGACTTCCCAGTTAAAACTGTGTTGAATGTGAGTGGGTACAAAACTGAGGCCTTTGTGGAGGACGCTTAGCTGCGCCGCGGTCAGGGTAACGTCAGTCAGATTATATATTACCGTGGTGGCCTGCGACTGCGAGGTCCACTGCCTCTCCTGTTTTCGCGCTCTGGATACCGCCGATTTTCTCCCACCCCTCCTGGTGGGTCCCTTCCGTCTGCTTCTGAAAACGGGGGTTTGGCGTGTCTGGCCTCTGTGGGACCTAAAAAATCACTTCCAGAGCCCTCAGTATTATCAGAGAAGTCAGTGTCACTCGTTGGCACACCCTATCTGTAGGCAGGCTTTCTGGCGCGTGCGGGTTTGCGTCTCTGTCCCCCCCTTGTAAAAAATGGATTGCCATTCTGAATAAATGCTCCAGTGATCTTATGATATTGGTGATAGAGCAATCCAGCAAAGAACTTGCAAAAATTAAACATGAGGTGGATGTCATCCAGGGGCAGCATGGTGATAAACTGATAGCTGACACACATACTGATTGGACGGATAAGATCCAGACCACAATTGACATTTACAGGGACAATCTTATTAAATATAAGAAAGAAAAGTTGAGGCTTGTAAAAACTGATTACAAAGAACGTAAGGTCTACCGCTGGCTGTTGGGCCTAGGGGAACCGAATACAGGTCGAGGGGGACAGAGACGCAAACCCGCACGCGCCAGAAAGCCTGCCTACAGATCGGGTGTGCCAACGAGTGACACTGACTTCTCTGATAATACTGAGGGCTCTGGAAGTGATTTTTTAGGTCCCACAGAGGCCAGACACGCCAAACCCCTGTTTTCAGAAGCAGACGGAAGGGACCCACCAGGAGGGGTGGGAGAAAATCGGCGGTATCCAGAGCGCGAAAACAGGAGAGGCAGTGGACCTCGCAGTCGCAGGCCACCACGGTAATATATAATCTGACTGACGTTACCCTGACCGCGGCGCAGCTAAGCGTCCTCCACAAAGGCCTCAGTTTTGTACCCACTCACATTCAACACAGTTTTAACTGGGAAGTCGAAATGTACAAATTTAATAGACAATTGAGACTTAAAGACTTCTTTATCAAGCAGCCCCTACCAAGCACCTCTGTCAAGGCCAACACCTTTAAATGCAGCAGCAATTTTGATCCACAAACTAACAACCACAGTATAGCAGCCTTTATGAATGTTCTGGATAAAGAAACTGTCACACAAAATAAGACCAAGAGAGTAAGCTATCATAATATCACGAGAGAAGAAAAATCAGCGATTGACGCATTGAAAAACAACAAAGAGATCATTATCCGCGCAGCGGACAAAGGGGGTGGCATTGTGTTACTCAAATATGTGGAGTCTAAAAAGGAAATAGAGAATCAACTTTCCGTTTCATCCACATAATGATGCTTACCAACGGATCCTCCGGTGGAGTATAAAAAGGAGGTGGATTCGATCATACAGATGGGGGTTGTAAACAACTGGATTTCTGAGGAAACGGGCAGATTCCTGACACAACCCTTTCCACGAATGCCCATCCTATACACCTTGCCTAAAATACACAAATCGGCCACAAAACCACCAGGAAGACCTATTATTTCTGCAAGAGGATCGCTATGCCACCCATTATCTCAGTTTATTGATTTTTTCCTCCAGCCCATGGTCATGAGTATGAGCTCCTATGTCAAGGATACAACTGATTTTATTTTACAGCTTGGCGACATCAGACTGGAAAATAAGGATTACATTCTGGTCACCCTTGACGTGAGTAGCCTTTATACCAATATCCCCCACCAAGAGGGGCTTGAAGCGGTCAGATCAAAGTTCGGGACCTTTGCAGCACATGCAGGTCCACCGGTGGAATTCCTTATGCTACTCATGGAAATCATTCTTAACAAAAACTATTTCCGGTTCGAAAGAAGCGTCTATTTGCAATTAAGTGGGACCGCGATGGGATCCAATATGGCCCCGGCATATGCAAACCTTTTCATGGATGTATATGAACACACACACATCCTACATGATGCCCCACACGTGGTATGCATCAAAAAATATCTAAGATATATAGACGACGTCTTCCTTATATGGGATGGTTCAGAGACTGCATTGTTAGAATTTATAGAACACTTGAATCATATTCCATCTACCATCAGATTCACATCACAGTTCAGTCATTCACAGATTTCCTTCCTGGATACCATCGTGTACAAGTCGGGTGAAGGCCTGGCCACTAGGCTTTATCACAAGGATACAGACAGGAACACGCTACTGTATGCCACTAGCCACCACCCAGCACCGCTCAAGAGGGGTCTCCCCTTCTCACAGTTACTCAGAGTAAAAAGAATAATGTCTAATCCGGATGAATTAGAACCAGCTCTCTTGGCCATGGCGGCACGCTTCCAGGACAGGGGTTATGACCGCAAGGACATCAGCGAAGCCCTGATCAAAGTAAGGAGCATCGACAGGCAATCTCTGCTGCGACCGAGCACGAATAAACCTGCGGAACAACGTTGCCATTTCATCAGCACTTACTGTACGGCGTCCAACCGCATCAAGCGCAGTATACACAAGAACTGGCATATCCTAGCGAATGACAACAAGATTGGCAAACTCTGTAAAGATCCACCACTGTTCTGCTACAAGCGAGGACGCAATTTAGGAGATATGTTGACACAAGCGGACCCAGTGGACAAGTATGGACACTCTAAAACCTGGCTCGAAAGAAAACCAGGTTCATACAGATGCCACGGTTGCACCAATTGCAGTTTCATGCAAACTGGAGCTAGTTATACCCACCCGCATAGTGGGGTACCGATTAAGATCAAGAATTTCCTAAACTGTGAGTCTCGTTTTGTCGTATATATGATCACGTGCCCCTGTGGGCTGCGCTACGTGGGGAAAACTACACGGATGCTGAAGGAGAGAATAGCCATCCATCGCTCCACGATCAGGAAAGCATTGGACAGCAAGGATGAACAGAGTGAGCTTAAATATCTGCCGGTTGCCAGACATTTTAAAGAACAACGGCACTCACTAGCCACAATGCGATGTATGCCTATATTACAGGTACTGCCACCACCCAAAGGGGGAGACAGGAACAAGTTGCTTCTGCAACAAGAGGCAAGGCTAATATACGAGCTCAAGACCATATCTCCTTACGGACTAAATGAAGATCTGAAATTAGGCTGTTTTCTGTAAAAATCATATACAAATTCTGTAGTGTGAATATTTTTGGGTATAGTGATTGTTTTATTGTTACATTATCTCATTGCGCATTGTACCCATTACGCATTTTTCTCCATCCCCCCTTCTTTCCCCCCCCTCCCTTTTTTTGCATTTTTTATGCATTTTTTTGCATTTTTTATGCATTTTTTTGCATGTTTTATTCACTCATTCACTTTTGGGTGTGTAGTCACACTCGGTGTCCATCTTTTAAACAACTCACAGTCCACTATTGGTTGCATGTGGATACATCAGCACTTTAACCATCTGTACATCTGGATGGGCTGGTTGGTACTACAGGCTTTAGCCATGCCACTTTGTAGTAGACATACATGTATATATTACGGTTTTTTTCTGGGAGTCTAATATATTGATTACGGTAATTACACCAACACTCTACAAGATAGGGCTATACATATGCCATGAATTACCATGTTCCTTCTGGAATACAGTTATCTATGTTATAGACATTAACTTTATGAGTTTGGTTTTATTGTGGGCCTGATTTCAGGTTCACCCATGCATTTCAAATGTTTAACCTTTGATTACTTTGTTACAGACATTGCCACTATTCGTGCTTAGTATGCTACTGCCATCTTTATTGTGCCCATGTTTCCGTTTCAGTTCTGGCCATTACGCAGTTTGAGCAACAGCCTCATGCTCTTTAATACTGCTTGCGCTATTTGCGCAGCGTTGCGCATGCGCATTAGCACAGATACACACATACCCTCTGCTGCAGTAGTCAGGGACACGTTCGGGTGTCAGCAGCACACTGCGCATGCGCGGTTACGCTCCACGGCGCGCATTGTATGAGAATCACCCGCTCTCCATGCACAACAGGTTGGGGAAGTGTTTAGACCCAACGGACGCGCTGCCATTATGCGATTTATGATTGACTGCCCGTTACACCCTGACCACTGCTCCCTGGACAATGTGCATGCTTTGCAGGACCATTTGCATTAACGTATTCATTTACGGGCACGCTTTGTAACATCCACAGTATGTATCTCCAAGCACTGATGGCGAGTTGCTGTTCAGGCTATGCATTTTATATGTATTTTAACCATTTATGCGCATTTGAATATCATTAGATGTTTCAAGTAGTCATGGTTACGTAAACAGGATGCACTGTGATGTCATTATGTTGTTATCAAGGTTTGATCATGTGACTAGGTACACATATGCATAGATCAGGTTCTCTCATTGGTGCATACCAGTATCAGTATGTTGGATTGGCTGTTCAGAAATGTGGGTTGTATCTGGGATTACAATTTGGAGTTCATGATTGTTTTCAGGGTTTTTTTAGTATGTGTTAAGGGGTATATATGGGTGCTTGTGTTAGTCTGTAGTTGCACTGCCCTGAGGAAGGTCCCGTTGGGAGGACCGAAACGTTGGCGGCCTTGTGTTACTGAATACACTTTTTTGATACCATACCTGCAGTGTGCTGTCTCTTTTTGGCTATCAGGATCCCCTGGTCTCCATATGTCTATATATATATATATATATATATATATATATATATATATATATATATATATATATATATATATATATATATATATAGTTGCATGATGAAGCCACAGTACAAATTCATGGGTGAAGGGTGGGTATCGGGCCTGTGTGGCTTAACCCCTTAATCACCTTTGCGGTTATTATCTTATAAGGTGTTTAAGGGGTTAATTGATATCTGAATGTAATTGCAATGTATTGGCTTTGTATGTTGTGGACAAGACAAGGATTTTGCTGGCAACGGACACTTCGTATTGATGAGGTCAGTAGTACTTTATTTATTTGTATATGCTAGTTAATGTTTTTAATAATGGGCAATTAATCTATTATCCATATCTGGATAATAGTTATTTTGCACATTATTGTACTGTAGGTGTTGGGGGGGGAGGGTGTATGTATTGAATGTATAGGCCAGGTTTATTTTTTTTACATTCAGGGTTTGATTCCGTGGTTTTGCGTGGGGCCTATGGAGACCACCTGTGGGTATCCTCGGGTATCCTAAAGGGTAGCAGGCTGGTGGTTCCACGGGTGATACATGCGGGGATGACGATGTGTGGTCCCACTTCTGTGGGGGCACCTCCGACCCGTAGTCTGCGGGCATTACGATGTGTGGTCCCACTTCTGTGGGGGCACCTCCGACCCGTAGGTGCGGGGATGATGATGTGTGGTCCCACTTCTGTGGGGGCACCGTGGACCCGTAGTGAGCACCCGTGAGTTCCCCAGACCCCCATGGGAACCACCCGAGGCCCCGCAGAAACCTGTGGGTTTGACCCGGGGCTCCCAGACATCCTTGGGCCTACCGTGGGGACACAATTGTGGCCCACGGTGACCCAAGGAGACCACCTGAGGGCCATGGTGCTGGCAGGATCCACCAGCAGGCCTCCAGAACCTGTGGAATGCTGCTGGTAAACTGTAGGTCTGTCCAGGTGCCCTGCCAGCCCACCGGGGACTAGCGTGGGGCTGCGTTATGAACCCTGTATGTAAAAGGATAAATCTTGTATTTATGGGGGGGGGGGGCACAGGGGGTGGGTAATGTATTTAATAAATATAATGCTGTTTACTGTGGGTCATTGTACTGTTTTTAGTGTGGGTACTGGGGGTGGGGTGTTTCTCCAACGGTATGTGGGTAGGCCTCCCTTGTGGGTACTGACTGGGTGGTTAGGCCTCACGGGGGGGGGGGGTTAGTGTGGGAGGGTATGTAGGCATCCCGAGTGGTGGGTGAGGGTGGGTTAACCCCTTCATGACTGTAGCGGTTAATAACCGCTATGGTGATTAAGGGGTTAGGGGACATTACTTTGTACTGTATGTTTTAATTTTTGTGTCTGTTTTGCAGAAGCGGAGGGGCCATGGCCAGGATTGGGGGGGGTAACGGTATGTGGGTAGGGGGTGAGGGTGGTTAGACCTCACAGTATGCACATTGGGTCCCCCCCCCCTCCCCACATTTACATACACTGCACTGACAGCAGGGAGGGAGATTTACTGGTAACAGAAACATCTCTCTGCCTTCAGTGTAATCTGTTTAAAGCCCCCTCCCCCCTAATGTGTGTTTCTGTAAAATCTCTCTCCCTTCAGTGTAATCTGTTTAACAGAAACATTAGGGGGGAGGGGGCTTTAGGCCTTTACATCTCTCTCCCTTCAGTGTACTTGTAATCTGTTTAACAGAAACATTAGGGGGGAGGGGGCTTTAGGCCTTTACATCTCTCGCCCTTCGGTGTAATCTGTTTAACAGAAACATTAGGGGGGAGGGGGCTTTAAAAAGATTACACTGAAGGCAGGGAGATACAGGGAATGTACTGTATTGTTCATCATGTACATTGCAATGCTGTGTATAAAGTATAAGGTTTTTTACAATTAGATAGATGTAATCCTTGGTATTGTAAGGGTTAGCTTTGGTTTTAAATTGTGTTTTCTGGTTGGTACTTACAGTATATATTGATTTTGGTTTACTTGATTGGTTAAAATAGTTGACTTGTTTGGAAGTGTTTGTATTTACTGGTAGAGTAGCTTGCAATTATATTGTTAACATTCATTTGCAGAATGTATATGGTGCATAGATTTTATGCATCATTTATACAATGTAAATGCAAAGTACTGTGTGGATTGGAATGTTATGTTTTATATTGTAAAATCAGTTAGGATTATTAAATGGATTATTATTATTGTCTGTATAGAGAAGCGTTATCTGTAGGACAGTATGATTTTGATAACCATTCTACATGTATTTGTATATTGGTTCATCATGTGTGTATATATACTGTATACTGTATATATATATATATATATATATATGTGTATACAGTGTATATATATACACAGTATATACTGTATATGTATAGGGATTGTTATTATATATATACTGTATATATATCCAGTATATATATACAGTATATATTTATTTCTCTTCATGTATTTATTTATTTATTTAGATTTATTTATTAATTGTGGGGCTGCTGTGTGTGTGTATTTTTTTTATTGTGGGTAGCGGGGGTGGGTGAATGGGGTATTAGCCCCAACGGTGCTTGTTTAGGGCTTGCGGGGGGTAGCGGGAGGGCTTAACCCCTTCATGACCGTAGCGGTATTAACTGCTACGGTCGTGAAGGGGTTAAGTGCACCCGCAACCCCCCCGCAAGTCCTAAACTCACACCAAGGGCCAAATACCCCCCTCACCCATCCCCACTACACACAATAAAGCGGGCATGGTGGGTTAACCCCTTCATTGCCTTAGCGGCTATCCGCTATGGTAATGAAGCAGCATTTCTGTATTTTTAATAATATTGAGCAGGAGCAGGGGGGGTCCCTGAGCATTAATTTCTGGCTCAGGGAACCCCCTGCTCACTGTACAATATTATTAAAATACAGAAATGCTGCTTCTTTACCATAGCGCATACTGCACCGACACACTTTATTCGAGCAAATACCCAGTATGTACCTGGCATATACCTGGAATGCGCCGCTCCTCACCTCTGACAAGCCCCGTTGCGTTTGCCTTCCCAGCCTGGGTTCATGCCTGGCTGACGGGTGGCTGATCTGTTAAATGATAATGATTAGGATTTAATAGGCTGCAATGCTTCGCGTGTCGACCAGATGGCATAAATTCATGAATTGTAATGCAGTATATATATATATACTGTGCAGTATTTCAGCCAGCGGAAATAAAATGCTTCAATCCCTGCCTTGAAAATACCTCAATGCACTCGGGCAGAAAACAGTCACAAACCTCAATACACCCGGGTATACCCGAATTCGTGGGACTAGCCGAGCTCGAATAAAGTGTGTCGCCAGTGTAGCCGCTAAGGTAAAGAACGAGTGTTTATTTATACTGTATACTGTATGTGTTTTATTGATACTGTACATGTGCAGAGGGTCTCCAGAGCAGAACCGCACTGGTTTCAGGTCTGGGGACCCCCTGCTCCCCGAGATACAGGCCCCTTTAGGGGGTGCCAGTATCCCTCTGCTCTGCTTGGTTTACAGGCCGCGATCACGTGGTCGGGCCCTTTAAACCAAGCAGAGGGATACCGGCACCCCCTAAAGGGGGCTGTATCTCGGGGAGCAGGGGGTTCCCAGACCTGAAACCAACGCGGTTCAGCTCCGGAGACCCCCTGCACATCTACACTATCAATAAAAATGTATTTCAAATGTATTTATTGTCATTTATTTATTTAGATTTATTTATTTTTTGGCGGCTGCTGTGTGTGTGTATTTTTTTTTATTGTGGGTAGCGGGGGTGGGTGAATGGGGTATTAGCCCCAACGGTGCTTGTTTAGGGCTTGCGGGGGGGTAGCGGGAGGGCTTAACCCCTTCATGACCGTAGCGGTATTAACTGCTACGGTCGTGAAGGGGTTAAGTGCACCCGCAACCCCCCCGCAAGTCCTAAACTCACACCAAGGGCCAAATACCCCCCTCACCCATCCCCACTACACACAATAAAGCGGGCATGGTGGGTTAACCCCTTCATTGCCTTAGCGGCTATCCGCTATGGTAATGAAGCAGCATTTCTGTATTTTTAATAATATTGAGCAGGAGCAGGGGGGGTCCCTGAGCATTAATTTCTGGCTCAGGGAACCCCCTGCTCACTGTACAATATTATTAAAATACAGAAATGCTGCTTCTTTACCATAGCGCATAGCCGCTAAGGTAAAGAACGAGTGTTTATTTATACTGTATACTGTATGTGTTTTATTGATATTGTACATGTGCAGAGGGTCTCCAGAGCAGAACCGCACTGGTTTCAGGTCTGGGGACCCCCTGCTCCCCGAGATACAGGCCCCTTTAGGGGGTGCCGGTATCCCTCTGTTCTGCTTGGTTTACAGGCCGCGATCACGTGGTCGGGCCCTTTAAACCAAGCAGAGGGATACCGGCACCCCCTAAAGGGGGCTGTATCTCGGGGAGCAGGGGGTTCCCAGACCTGAAACCAACGCGGTTCAGCTCCGGAGACCCCCTGCACATCTATACTATCAATAAAAATGTATTTCAAATAATTTTTAATGTGCGGATGTTTGCGCAGAGAGAGAGCAGCGGATCTCTCTCTGCTGCAAACACATCTCGCCCCCGCCGCCCATACAGTAGTATCATTTATGTATGTGCATATACAGTACTGTATGTGTACAGTACTGTATGTTAGGGCTTATAGGGGTTGTTGTTATACAGTATATATATATATATATATATATATATATATATATATATATATATAATATATATATATACTGTGTATATACAGTACTGTATATATATATATATATATACTGGATTACAATTCATGAATTTATGCCATCTGGTGGACACGCAAAGCATTGCAGCCTATTAAATCCTGATCATTATCATTTAACAGATCAGGTCCCCGTCAGCCAGGCATAAACCGTGGCTGGGAAGGCAAACGCAAAGGGGCTTGTCAGAGGTGAGGAGCGGCGCATTCCAGGTATCTGCCAGGTACAAACTGGGCATTTGCTTGAATAAAGTGTGTCGCAGCAGTATTTGGCGTACACCCTTTTAAAACCTTTTAAAATTTAGATTTCATCATGAGCAACTAATATTCATATTCATATATTGTAATTACCTGCAAATGCATGGATGGCGACCTATACACATATGATAATCAGCATGACCCACAGTATCTTTCACACAAGAAATCATTCAGGAAAAAATTCATCAGGGTTACAAACAAACTCTTTTACATAAGGTAGCGTGTTTTTTTTTACAGAGACTTGCACTCTGAGCCTCCACGGGCGAAGCAGCACTTCCCTGCTTCTGACTGATAGTGGCACACTCTCTGCCAATGACCAAAATCACCACAATTAAAACAGACACCATTATTCTGAGCTATTCTTCCTGATTGATTTCTGGGGCCAGCATAAACCATTAGTAGCTTAAAGAAAAACAAACAAAATTTACTGGACTCTAACCAAAATTTTTGTCAAGGGCCTCTAACCCAATCCACAGTCACAATTCAGAAATTATCTGGACTCTAACCAGCATAATTTAGGTACTGAATTCCCAGAGGGGGGAGAGACAATGTAAAAATCACATATACTCACTTGCCGCCTTTGTGAATTCCCACTTCTAGACGCCAAAACTGAAGGAAAACCTTTTCCCAGCCACTGCCACAGCGCACGCTGAGGCGTGCGCTGTGCGTGTAAGCACAGCCCCTCAATGGGGAAGTGCCCAGTACGCACCTTCACGCTGAAGGTGCATCCGCGCCGTACTACAAGATTTTTTAAACTCAATGAAATGGAGTTTAAACCTTGCGACGGAGGCGTGGCCACGACCCCACCTGCGGTTCACCCAAAGAGGTCGAACCAGACGCGTGACGTGATGGCCACCCCCCCGCAAATCCCCGACCACGCCCCCTCCCGTCGCAAGCTCCCTCTTCTCCTGGAGACCGCAGATCGCGGTTGGCGCGGTGCACGCGCCCCCCCCCCCCGCTGGGCGTGCCACAGTCATGACTGGGACCGCAGCCTAAGCACTCCACTTGCAACAAAACAACATCACAAATAATCAATGATATCCAGGGGGTATACTCACAACCCGGTCCTCTGTTCCTTGCGTGCATCAAATCCGTTGATGAGTAGAATTGAAAAAGAAAAGCAATGGGCACTGCTGAAAAGAAAAATGAGGCTGGCAATAGGTATGAAAATGAATCTTCTTTATTGGTCATAACAGCCAAAATATAAAAATAGCACAGAATCCTCTGACGTGTTTCCTGCCTCCTGGGCGCTTTATCAAAGAGTGATTTTGTCTGGTAAAACTCCTGTATATACTGTATGGACCCTCCCCGTGCACAGGTGAGACCAAACCCGCCTCCCCCTGTACTGATCTAAATGAGGATCAGGTGCAGTTGAAACCAAAGTGGCCCCAAGGACTTCATCTGCACACAGGAAGTAAATCACATATACTTTATACAAAGATGTATATTAAAAAGAACACATTGAAAAACCCTAGCATGTCTAGTAACATATGCAAACATGAACAAATGCATATATGAATAAACAATGCACAAAACATAAACAATGTGCAAAAAATAATGATGAAAAAAAAGAAATATATATATGTAATTCATAAAGTATCATTTAAAACATATCTCTAGAGAAATATCTTTCTCAATACCCACTGCCAGAGGGACTAAAAAACATAACTATTTTAATAGAAAATAGCACGCTGTGTTATATATAAGTGGTCATGAATAAGAAATGTATCCATCTTGCAGTGTCTAGGAGAACCTCTATTCATAAGAATGTTGATGAAAAAACGAACTGCAACAAGGAATGTGTGCAAACAAAAACTATGTAAAACATATGAAAACAAAATTGTGCACTTGAAATAAATATAGAAACAATAAAACCAAACCTGCATAACATCACCATGTGAATAATGCGAAAATACTAATGCATATAAATAAAAATAAATGAAAACAAATGTGAAAAGCAGCACACAGTGCTATAACACCCACATAATAGAGAGCTGCTCAAAAACATAAGTCGGCATTAGAAAAAATATATATGACAAAATAAAATTAATATTGATAACCGCCTCTGGTTGGCATAATGAAAAAATGTATGTTAACTCAACATCTATACTTCAGGAATATATGAATGACTGCGGATCATAATGTGTGCCCTTTACAATGTTAATTAAATACCATATACAGTATGATGCACGTCCAAAAAATATATCAAAACTGTAGCCATATTATTGTGATTGTCCCATTACTTGGGTACTTGATGACAATATATCATGTATTACAAATCCCATAGAAAAATAGAAAATAGAAGGATAATATATATATATATTAATATGGTACAGTATATAACATGGAAATCTCATCTGAAATGAACTATGGACACCTTAGCTATATCTGGGATCAATGTGTGTCCCCGAAAATGAAGATGGAGAAGAAAAGAAAAGGAACAAGGAAAAGAAGAAATAAAAGGAGAAAAGGAACCTCTAAATATATATCCTTCATCCTACATAACAAAATTCGTACATTATCCAAAACAATTAATGAAGGTATAGAAACAGTGGACCAAGTGTCTGGATCTATAAGATAGATGTCTAGATTTATAAGACATCTGATAGATGAGGCCTGTATGACATGGGTGGATGTGGGCAATTAAATGACCAAAACAAACTGCAATCATAGAAACAATGTTGATAAATGCCCAACGTATCATCTGATGAAACCATATCTGCAGAGAATAATAGGTGACATATAGATGTACCAAATATCTACAAAAAAATGACTAAGTTCCCAATCAAGATTTATACCATTGGGGTGTAAAGAATCTAAACTGAATATCCAGAACATTTCTCACCTGTTGAGCATGATCAGCCGATCGCCCCCCCGAATATGGGCCCGAACTTGCTCAACACCCGAGAATGTAAAGTTCTGGGTACCCCCGTTGGGACAATCAACAAAGTGCCTTGAAACTGGGTGCAGAAGATCTCCCTTTTTAAAAGCCCAGACGTGTTCCATAATCCTCTTTTTAAGAGGTCTTATCATCCGTTCTACGTAGATCTTCTGAAAGCCACATCTAAGCATGTAAACAACATGACTAGTGTTGCAATTAATGAAGGTCTGAACTTTCCTGCATACTCTTGGTTTGTTAGAAGGAATAGTTTTCACAGGATGTGCATACTTACACATGACACAGAATCCACATTTGTGCAAACCCTTGGGAATATCCCCAATCCCAGCATTTACATCTCGTGAATTGAATACACCAGGGGATAATAGAGTCCCTAACGATTTGGCTCTTCTGAACACAAATTTGGGACCCCTATCTACTATTGACTCAAGATCCTTATCCAATTTTAAGGTATCCCAATGTCGCAGAACAATAGACCTCACAGCATCAGCTTGTTTGCTTTGTTGAGTGATGAAAAACAGAGCTTTATCATCATATTGTGATTTATATTTGTTACAAACTTTGTTAGTGGAAAGGCGGTCTTTGCCGTCTATTTGTCTTACACCAATGAGTGCTTACTGTAGGTCTGAATGTCTATATCCGTTTGCTTGAAATCTGGCTAACAGATCTTGAGACTGTGTTTCAAAGCTTTCGTCAGTGGAACACAGTCTCCTTAGCCTTAGAAATTGGCCTTTTGGTATTCCCTTTTTTAGGTGTTTGGGCTGAGGACCCGCTGCGGACGGCCACGTGCACACGGGCCACTAGCCCCTTACCTCCTTCCTGTCTGTCCCCACTGCCTCCTTCAAAGGAGGCTCTCTATGCACTGTGATGCGTCAGCCGACAGGGGATGTAAGAGGAATGCGATCCCGAGCGGTGACGTGTCACGTGGTGCGCTGGTGAGCCTATCAGCGCCGGGGGCTGGAGAGTCACAGAGCTTCCCCCACCTCCAAAAGGTAGGGGGGGAAAGTGTATGTGTGTATGTATGTATGTGTGTGTTGTGTGTGGGGGGGACGGACGAACCACACCCCCCCCCGCTCCAGCTCCCGCCAGACCTCAGGTAGCAGTCAATTGCCTCTCAGCGTGCCGCCTGCATGCAGTGTTGGCGCAATGACTGAGGCAGCGGGGCCTCTGGCTTAGAATGATTGCTGGTAACCATTAAAAAAGAATTTCTAGAATTGGGCTTTCTATATAATGTTGTCTGGACATTATTGTTTAGGTCAATGTACAACATCATATCCAAATAATAAATATGTTGAATATTGTGCTCAAATGTTAATTTCAAATTGTAATTAGTGTTAAGTATATATATATATATATATATATATATATATATATATATATATATATATATATATATATATATATAAACTCTTGGGAGTGTCTGTGCGTCACCATCCCAAATAAAGAGTAAATCATCTATATAATGAGTGAAGAACTTAATATGATGTCTAAATGGATTACGGTCACCATAAATAAAATGTGACTCCCATAACCTCGTAAATAAATTAGCATAAGATGGTGCCAAAGATGTGCCCATAGCTGTGCCTGTGACTTGTAAATAAAACTGTGCATCAAAACTAAAATAATGTGTTAATAAAAAAGTGATAGATTCCAAAAGAAAAGTGAAAAGTGCTGATGATAAATTGGAATGTTCGAGAAAATGTTGTACGGCTGCAATGCCTTGTTGATGGCTAATGATCGTGTACAATGACATCACATCCATGGTGACCCATCTATAGTTGTGTTCCCATTTGATGTGTTGTAATTTGTTGAGTAAATTATTGCTATCGTTAAGAAAAGAAGCCAAGGATTGTACTTTGGGTTGTAAGTACCCATCGTGAAAGTCCATCTCCCAAAGATCCAATGCTAGACACAATAGGCCTACCTGGCGTATGTGTCAGCGATTTATGGATCTTTGGGAGATGGTGAAAGATGGGCACCACTGGAAGTGGAGGATATAGAAAGTCAAATTCTTTGGGATATAGGACATAGAGTATCTGACCCATTTCCAACAGGGTTTTAAATTCCTGTTGGAACAAATTGGTAGGATATTTCTATTTTTTCTATTCAGCAGTGCCCATTGCTTTTCTTTTTCAATTCTATGCATGTAAGACCTAGACCCCTCCAACACCTTTGTCATACTGAGAGTATTTCTACTAAACCAGGGTCCCCCCCCCATCCCATATAAGTTTGCCATTGGCTCTCTTGTAAATATGGCACGGGAAAGGTTCTCTTTCTTTCCAGATCCGTTTTCCTCTCTTTTTCTGTATTTTAAGGATTAATATAAAGTATATATAATAATAAATACTATTTTATAGTTCTTATATAGTTAAATATCACTATTGCAATACATCTGGCCAAATTTCATTAGACTATAGCCTCTTTGATTATTATCCTGCAAAGGACAATTATTGTTATTACATCTAAATATATTGCTAAGCATTTGAAATTAGATTGCATGCGTCAATCGAAGCATTTATTGTTAAGTATTTTAAATTAAGAATGTATGCGTCCATTCACAATATGCTTGCAATGTAATGTCAGTAGAAAATGTATTGATTATTTAAGATTATAATGAAATCTTTGCTATCTTTTTTTCCAAAACTAGTCTATTGAAGAGGAAATGTTTTATTCACATATATATATACTGTATATATATCAATGAGTAGATTTTGCTTTATTCCTCTATATACATATATGAATGACTATTGGTATTCAAGTAAATTAATTGGTCTTTGCAAAAATTCTCTATATAGATCCATATTAAATGTGAAGGTGATTAGAATCATATGTATAGAATTTTTTTAATGAAACTAAGTCTCCTGTGATTGGACTCAGGAAGTATTTAAGCATTAGGAGTCCTGTCCAAGTGATCCCCTGATGAAATCAGCATTAGACTGATGAAACGCGTACACATACTGTAGGGGTCACATGTTCATTGTGAGCAGTTGCAGTGAGTTGTTTGTAAGCTGAAAGACGCCGGAGTAAATTGCAGCTGCATGCAGAGAGAACCAGGAACCCCTCTATACAGGATCTTGAGATCAGAGCTGTGTGTTGCCGGAGGACACTTTACAAGGTGACAGCATGCAGAGGGAAAGTTTTCCCAGAGTGGTTGGAGCGGAGCAGCGTCCCAGAGGAGCATGTTGGGGCATGAGATTGTTCTCCTACAACGCGCAATTTAAATGGCTGTTTGTGAGTGTTCAATTGTAAATGTCCAAGGTGTATTAAATCTTTTTATACGTTATACTAGGATCTGCGCTTTTTCTCTTCTATATCAATCTATCTGGTTGCAATTTAAAATCAGTTTTGGATGAAATGACAGGATTGAATTCTTACAAGGGTATCCCCCTTAACCTAGGGATTCCCTCAGCTACAGGGATACCTGTTCATCTCTGTGCCTCATCCACCTTTCTGGGCTATGCTGATGCAGGGTACCCTAGTGGTGAGTTGTGCTTGGGTTTTCAAGGGGATGTATTGCTGGGACAATGTGCCTACATGTATCCGGAAATCAAGCATGATTCCCGGGTACATTTATAGGGGAATGGACAACTTGGTTCCTCTACAAAAACCCCTTTGAAACTCATACCGTAGCAATCCCTGTTAGCTGACATGCCTGGAAAGGGAAAAACATCCAGAAATAAGTTTAATTCATTGAAATGGTACAATGTTACTAGGCCCAAGAACTAACTCTCAGACCCTTATACTCGGATCAGGGGTAACCAAAACAGGCTTAACCTGTATTTGAGAGCCTGGTTTCCTCTATAAAAAAAAGTAATATGATATGACGTGTTTTCATCCTCTCCTCCTTTCCATTTTATTTTCTGTAATCCCACCTCCCACTCCTGTACCTGTATTTCTTACAAACATAATAAAAATGTAAGTGGAAAAAAACAAACAAAGCATGATGTAACTGAATCCTCATCACTAACAGAGCATATTGAAGTTGAGAATTCAGGAGAACCAGGTTCAGGAGGAGAAAGGGAGGAGCGGCTCAGTGAGTAAAGACTGGCATGGAGTTTAAACCTGGTTCAAATCCCGGTGTCGGCTCCACGGGCAGGGACTGTATCTGCAAAATGTCTCTGTAAAGCGCTACATAAAACTAGCAGCGCTATACAAGGACAAACAATTATTATTATGTTAAAATACATTTAAAACAATGAAACAAGATACTATGCGTTGGGTAAGTTTGTTTTATTTTGCAACCAAAATTGTTAAATTAATAGATATGATAACCTTTTCAGTTTTTGTACCACTGAAACTTATTTTTCATGCCAGAACATGGTCCTTTCATATAAAAACAGCTTGGTCTTCTAAAAGTAAAAGCTGTTAGATTTATTCTGAAGAAATAAATAGAATTGCTCACAGTGCAAACAATTAATTTGAAACTACAGCATTTCCATTGACCAATGTAAATTAAAAAGGGATCTGCTAACAAATAGCCCAAGGACTTTTTTCAGAAATTAATCAGCTTTTTAAACAAGTGAAAAACTGTGAAAGTAATGGTGGTAAGAAATTACTTTGTATTGAGATTATTCTGATCACCAACCACCCTTCCCTCCTCCTTTCTTTTTCTTTTGTTGCGGCTTCTTCTTTGTGCCTGCTGCTCCCACTGGTTTTTGATGCCCAGGGGGAATTACATTAGTGGAAGAGGAGGAAGATGCTCCAGCTGCTGCCACCCCTGGTCGTGGAGATGTGGGAGGGCTGCTTGCTGTTTTACTAGCATCCCTAAGAAATGAACACATATTTTACAAAATGCTGTAGTCTATAAAATTATATAACATACCTATAAATAAGTTGTGCTATTAAATAATAACAAATTATAACCTAAAATAAACTATGAAAAACGAAATATACAGATGTAGCGACCGTTATTCGAACAAATCACGAGGCCTTTTCGTGTGCGCTGCTGTACTCCACGCGGCATTAAAGCGGCCAATCGTCCCAGGCAAACGTGTTTATCGCGGTTGCTTTGTTTGAATGTCATGGATTGTGTGCAATTAAATGAATGAATTGTAATGTGTACAGTACTGTGATACTGTGTCAATTTCAGGTGTTTAAAACCAGAACACTAAAATGACATTTTCTGCACTCGCGTCTAAAGGCGGTACAGTTGGAAGAAATCGCGCGCCATCACATGGGTATTCCGAGGACTACACCGCGTGAAGTGTTCGAATAACTGCCGCTGCATCTGTATTGCGATTAGCATGTGTTTTTTACTAAGTTGTAGTAAAACTTCATATGCAGAAAAACAATGTGGTTGAACTATTTAAAATGGGGTACCTGGTTGGTATAAGTTACCAATCTCAATATTATTGTTTATATGAATCATGCCAAGGAGAAGTCAAATCAAACCCATCCTTGTAACCTAGTATGCTTATCCATAGAGATTCATGTCAAGTAATGTTAATAGGAGCTTTGTTTCCTAAAAACCACTACCAGTAGAAACAGTTTACAGTAGAGATTCAATCAGTTGGAACTAATTTACTTTGAATTCTAAAACTGCAATTTAAAACGCTTTAATAGTTTTATTGCTCAATGTGCTTTACATTTAAAAGCACACTACAGTACATGCCCTGAATTGTGTTATTTTTTTTTTAAGGATTAAAGCAGAGGGTCTCCGGAGCTGAACTGCATTAATTCCAGTTTTGGGGACACTCTGCTTCCCGAGATACTTACCTCTGTATGGAGTGCCGGTGTCCATGTGCAGTTTAAAATGTCCAAGTCACGCTGGCCAGTAAGAAGCTGTTACGGATGATGTCACAGCTTCCCACTGACCTATATGAAGCGTGACATTTAAACACTGCCATTTAGTTAGGAGCACACGTTCCCTGGTTGCAGATACCGGCACCCCTATGCAGATGAGTATCTCTGAAAGCTGGAGGTCCCCGAAGCTGAACTGTGTTAATTTCAGCTACGGGGACTCCATGCTTAAAACTTTTTTTGTTTTAATTACATGCAATAAAGCATGTATGGCTGCATTAATAGGGATTAAAACATTTAAAAGGTTACTTAAATAAGTTTTGAAATTGTGGTATTCAACAAACCTTTCTGCAATTTATAAAACCAAGTGTTAAGTCTCTCTGTTAAACTAAAGTAGGATGGATTTAACTCACAAATGGTAAATGTTAACCTTATTTTTAATCATGGTTCCTAATTGATTTGCAAGTATGTTAGTCAAATAGTAAATATTGAAACCAAAAATGTTACAGTATATGGAAATATTGAGAGATTTGTTAAAAACAGGGAAAACAGATTTTATTGTTTCGATATTCTGAACAGTTTTTTAAAGCATTGTTTACATAAACTTTGTTTTCTGTCCCATGCTCACTGAGGCAAGTGAGTAGAGGCAGGAAGCTTAACTCACTCCCATATACCAAGCAAGGGAACTTTTTGAATTTGCTGAAGTGTTTATTGGGCAACAACAAGAAATAAAAAGGATAAAAAGGACGGATGGAAAACACTGTTGGATGGGAACAATGGAGATACAAGGGAGCTAGAAAGGCAAGTGGAATAATGCTAGGTGTCACGGGAGACCAGGACTTTTAACACCTTTTAACCGGGGTCATTCACTAGGCAAAAATAGGTAGTGGAATAAAATGAGGTTTATTCAGGTAAACCACACAGGGAAATACAAAATACAGACAGAAAACAGACTTACTGGGTGAAAACTAGGCTCAAATAGGTGCAGGGCGCGTGCTTCAGAAGGCTTACCCTGATTTCCTTGTCCTCTTTTTGGCTAAAACCTTAGCCGCTACGCTACGTTCTAAAATAAGAACTTGCACTTTTCGCTTGCTTTAGGCTCCCTTAACTCCCAAAAATTATGCCGGCTACTCTGCTATTTCTAACAGAGCAACTTTAAAAATCCCGCCCGCACGTCTTCAACTCAAGCCACCGGATTGTCTGGTTCTCTGACTGGGGCATCTCCTTACATACACTACGCTGAGCTATCCTCAGCATGGAGGTAGGAGGAGTGACCAATCAGACCGTGGGAATTCCCTCCCACCAGCCAATAGGAACAGGGGCTCGTCCTTTGGCTGACGTCAGAGGTGGGGCGTGCCAAGCTGGCTCGGGATGCCGGGTGGGTGGGGGGTGGTACATATGAATTGGCCAATGATAAATGCGCCTAAAGACTGCTGCTTCCCCCCCATCAACCCATTGCCTCCTACTGGGCAGGCTCCACTGAGTCTGGCAGACCAGAGTGGCCTCCCTACAGAGGGTCTCTGTTCTCCGGACCCAGTAGTCTGCCCTGTCCCGGCCACTTAGCACCCAGACACCTCTCAACTTCCTGTCTCCTCTTTGAATTACGATGTCTATCCAGACATCCTGGCACCTATGTGGATGCCCGGGCTGACTGAATAGACATTTATTGGAAATGCACCAAACATAATAAAAAATGGTTTAATACGTAATATAACTTAGGGAGACCAATAACTTTGAGGGAAATGGGTCTGGGATATCTGGGCTCAAATACCAGATGTCTGGGGGACACTGGGGAGCCCCTGTGTAATTCAACCCGCGTACCGGCAAATCATGCCGGCATGTCAGGGAGAATTAGGGGACTACTAGTAACTTTGGCCCCTGAACTCCTGCAAACAAAATACCTGCTTTTCTACCCAAATATCCCACCTAAGACTTACACTCCTGAAGTTTCATGATTCTGGGGCAAAGGGAACATGTAAATAGGAAAAGCAGGGGACACTATCTTTACATGTTACGGTCCCTGGCTTATGGTACTGTTTAGCTGCCAGGGACCCACGGTTTTCAGGGGTAACCAGTCAGGCTTAACCTTTATTATGCAGACAGGCTACCCCTTACCATCACACTAGGTAATAGAGATGGGTAAATTATAATCACTTTATCAGAGGAGATAAGTGAGGTGACTGCTCAGGATGGCTACTGGCTGAAAGAGAAAGTATGCAAGCCTTGACAAGCAGAAAAAAAAAAGAGTCAGGCTGTGCCAACAAGCAGGGGGAGGAGGGGGCAGCACAACCTATGGAAAAAAAGGGGGCATTGCCATGGCAACTGGTTGAAAAGCCATGAGAAATAGTTACATTAGTAACATAACACTGAAGAGTGATAGCTGCCTCAGAACTGGGAAAACAGAGGTTCAGGGACATTTTTCTTTGCTAGCAAACAAATAACAAATGGAAATATTACTGCATGCAACACCGCCTTTCACCATTATCACCCAGCACACAGCACTTCCACTGCAGCAAAGGATTCTGGGAAATGACATGCAAATGAGTACACAGTTCCACCTTTTGCTTCAAAACCATAAACATGGTTCCCTATAGGCTTAAGCTTGCTACATGGTCACAGCTTTGAGCACAGCCTTGGTTAAGATGCATAGCCAGCAAACCCACCCACAGACAGACTGTTTCGACCTTAATGGGTCTCCTCAGTGTGGGATTGGTTATACTGGCTATGCAAAAATGAAGCAAGGGATAGGTTTTTCCATACTTCGTTAAGTTATGCTGCAAACAAATGAATACATTTTTCTCATAAAGCAGAACATTCTCCTTACTTAGTCCTTAGTACTGCTGGCAATTACTTTGCTGACAGCAACATTACTCCCAGTAAACCATCAGAGAACAGAGACAGATTAACCAGGTGTCAATAGGCAACCTTGTTTCAATAAGATTTAAGAAATCGTGCATCAGTACTTTAATGGGAGCTATCGCCAATTCAGGCACGATGCAGGGGATCGAGCTTTGATGACTCAGGGGCAGAGTGTGCTGTGGTAGAAAGAGATGGAAGGTTTTCTTAATAGTACAAAAAAAATAATAATAATACTTACAATTCAGATGATGCAGCGGATGTGGCTCCCTGGGTTCCTTTTCCTATCTGTTCCTTCTTTTTCCCCTTTTTCTTCCCTCGATAACACGAGCGTTCCCGCATCGGCAACCACCGTTCTGGATCCGGGATAACTTTAGGGTCATAATTCTTGGATAGTTTTCCTAAACAAAACGAGCACAATGAAGTTCCAGAATGACTTAATCAATGATTATATTAATTGCTAAATACTGTAGGTCAAGACACTGGCTAAGACTAGTAAACAAACGAGTGTAGTTATCTATTCACATACATTATAGGTCTCTATATGCATGGATTCAATAAGGTATTACTCTGCACATTGGAAGGTTTTTGTCATTACCTGGCTTGCAACCTGCTTTGCCTACGATGCAGAGCCAGGGAAAACATGTCTAAATAAAATTATAAAACACTAAAATCGCCCTTTCATTACGTTGCCAGAAATTCTATAACCAAAGTTTGGCTGTAGAAACTGGTACTGTAAATGTAACAATGTAAGTTTTAAGCATTGGGAGAGGATAAACACACAGATACCCAGTAAGCTCATATAAACCCCAATATATATATGTATATGTGTCAAAAGGAGTGCTACTGAGCATGGCACTGTATACTACAAAAAACAAAAACACAAAAGGGAGCCCAGAGCTACTTACAATATGACAAAAATTACACAGTGATATATATATATATATGCAAATATAACTGTATGCTCATCTGCACGCCTTTCCCCATTATCACCCAGCATACAGCACTTCCACTGCAGCAAGGGATTCTGGGAAATGACATGCAAATGAGCACACAGTGTCACTTTTTGCCTCAATAACCATTTTTAACATGGTTCCCTTTAGGCTTAAGCTTGCTGCATGGTCACAGCTTTGAGCACAGCCAGGGTTAAGGTGCATACCCAGAAAACCACCCACAGACAGCTGTTTCGACCTTGATAGGTCTCATCAGTGTGGGGTTGATTTTACTGGGAATGCAAGAGAGGCTATGGGATAGGCTAAACCATAATACTGAGTTAAGTTATGGTGAGTAAAAAAAGTGACAAAAACCCTCCCCAGGAAAGCAAATATGCAAATATAACTGTATGCTCATCTGCATGTCTTAGGCAGGTCTGCAACCCCGCCTTTCCCCATTATCACCCAGCATACAGTACTTCCACTGCAGCAAGGGATTCTGGGAAATGAAATGCAAATGAGCACACAGTGTCACTTTTTGCCTCAATAACCATTTTTAACATGGTTCCCTATAGGCTTAAGCTTGCTGCATGGTCACAGCTTTGAGCACAGCCAGGGTTAAGGTGCATACCCAGAAAACCACCCACAGACAGCTGTTTCGACCTTGATGGGTCTCATCAGTGTGGGGTTGATTTTACTGGGAATGCAAGTGCGGCTATGGGATAGGCTAAACCATAATACTGAGTTAAGTTAAGGTGAGTAAAAAAAGTGACAAAAACCCTCCACAGGAAAGCAAATATGCAAATATAACTGTATGCTCATCTGCATGTCTTAGGCAGGTCTGCAACCCCGCCTTTCCCCATTATCACCCAGCATACAGTACTTCCACTGCAGCAAGGGATTCTGGGAAATGAAATGCAAATGAGCACACAGTGTCACTTTTTGCCTCAATAACCATTTTTAACATGGTTCCCTATAGGCTTAAGCTTGCTGCATGGTCACAGCTTTGAGCACAGCCAGGGATAATGTGCATACCCAGAAAACCACCCACAGACAGCTGTTTCGACCTTGATGGGTCTCATCAGTGTGGGGTTGATTTTACTGGGAATGCAAGAGAGGCTATGGGATAGGCTAAACCATAATATATATATATATAATATATATAATATATATACACACACACACACACATTTTATATATATATATATATATTTACACATATATACAGTCATGTGAAAAGTACACCCTTTTTAAATTCCATGGTTTTACATATCAGGACATAATAACAATTATCTGTTCCTTAGCAGGTCTAAAAATTAGGTAAATACAACCTCAGATGAACAACAACACATGACATATTAGACCGTGTCATGATTTATTTAACAAAAATAAAGCCAAAATGGAGAAGCCATGTGTGAAACACTAAGTACACCCTATGATTCAAAAGCTTGTAGAACCATCTTTAGCAGCAATAACTTGAAGTTATCGTTTTCTGTATTACTTTATCAGTCTCTCACATCGTTGTGGAGGAATTTTGGCCCACTCTTCTTTACAACATTGCTTCAGTTCATTGAGGTTTGTGGGCATTTGTTTATGCACAGCTCTCTTAAGTTCCAGCCATCACATTTCAATCGGGTTGAGGTCTGGACTTTGACTGGGCCATTGCAACACCTTGATTCTTGTAAGGATGCAGGAGTCACGCCGCGCACGGCGTGCTCCTCACTCACCTGCGGCTCTCTCTGGGGCTCCCGCGGCTCGCCTGGATGTTCCTCTCTTGGCGCGAGCTCCGGTCCTTCTATGCGCGCACGTCAGGTCTCCTCTTCTGCCCTCGGTTCAGGGCGTGGGTCCGCGCACGCATCCACAAGCGCTGCCACACGGAGGCGCGGCCACACAGGGGCGCACCAACCTTTTAAAGACAAAGTACCCTTTTCCAATGCCACAATACAATTTCCAATTCTTATAGGATTTACAGCTCCTCCTCCAGGAACTCATCTAGACCTATCCCTGTCTCAGCCTGGCCCATTCACACCCCCCCACCTTGCTACTCGGCCATTGGTTCCTCGTACCTACATATACCCTCCAGTTTCATTAACTCGTCGGCTGAGCATAGAACCAGTTGTTCTCATCACTCTCTGCCTCCCTAGTTCTGTTTCACAGATTACCTCGTGTACCGGACCGGCTTCTGCTACGTCTTCCTGCACCTCTGGCATCCCGAACTCGGCATACCGCATCACGACTCTCCTCATCTCTGGCATTCGGATTCTGGCTTACGGTACACGACAACGTCACTCTCTCTAACCCTGGACTTGGCTACCGCACACTCTACCATCCGTACCTCTCCTACCCCGATCCCGGAATCCCAGACCACTCTTCAATCAAGACGTGCCCTCTTGGCTCTGGGTGGCGTAATAACATTTCCCACCTCAGCACCGCGGTCCCGTCTCGTTTGTGGTGAGCACATCCTGACATTATGCTCAGCCCTACAAAAATGGACACCGCTGAGGTGGAGCGCACTATTAATGCCCATACTGCACTTTTTACCAGACTAGAGACTTATCTGGAACAAGCGGATAGACGGACGGATACGTTGCAGCAAAGTGTTAACTCCCTTACGGTTCAAGTTCGAGCTCTCACTCGGCAACTTTCACCCGGAGCTTCCCCTGCACCTGCAACTACCTTTCCCACTCCTCCGTTTGCCCTGGAACCTCGTATTCCACCTCCCAAAAACTATGCTGGGGATCCCCAAGGATGTAGGGGCTTCCTTAACCAATGTCTCATCCAATTTCGTTTCGCTCTCTCTCGTTTTGTCTCTTCTGTTTTCAGGGTCAGCTTTATCCTGTCTCTCCTCACCGACCAGGCACTGGCATGGGCTTCTCCCATCTGGGAACAACAAGGGCCTCTCACACAGGACATCGATCTCTTCGTCGAGGAGTTCCGAAGAGTTTTCGATACCCCGGCACGGAAGTTAACGGCAGCTTCGGCTCTTCATCACATAACCCAGGGAGATCGTACCGTCGCTGGGTATGCCGTGGAGTTTCGCACTCTTGCTGGTGAGACGGGTTGGAATAATGAAGCACTATCTTCTGCGTTTTGGCAGGGCCTGTCTGAATCTCTGAAGGATGAGCTCGCTGCGCGGGACCGTCCCACTGATTTAGAGGAGTTAATCGCCCTGGCGGTTCGAGTAGATCAGCGTCTACAGGAACAGAGATATGAACGTTCTCGTTACCGACAACGGGTGTCAAGAAACCTTGCTCCTTCCTTCATTCCTCCGTCACCTCCTTCTGTGAACATTCCGGAACCAATGCAGTTGGGGGGCAACAAGCTGTCTCCTGCCGAGAAACAATGTCGGCGCAATGCCGGCCTCTGCATGTACTGTGGCAACTCCAGTCACACGTGTTCTCACAAGCCGGGAAACGCCAACTCCCAATGAAATCCCGGAGAGTTTCGTTGGGAATTCTTACCCTTTCTCCTATTGTCAAGGACATACTCCCCACCAGGATAATGTTGCCTATAACACTGTCTGGAGAGGGGTTTCACACTCAAGCGCGAGTGTTCATTGATTCCGGGTCCGCTGGTAACTTCATCGATGAGACTTTCGCTAGGCGAAACAATATTTCACTTATCACCAAGAAGACGCCAGTAGGTCTGGAGGCCATTGACGGTCGACCTCTACAACCGGCATTTATCACGCTACAGACGGTGTCTCTCCAACTGCAGTTCTTCGATCTCCATACGGAGTTCATTACTCTCGATGTGATCCACTCTCCCTCTGCTGAGCTGATTGTGGGTCTTCCTTGGCTTCAACTCCATAATCCTCGCATCGACTGGACGGATCGGGAACCCATCCAGTGGGCCACTTCGTGTGCCAAAACCTGTACCAGGATTTCCCAGAGGATTGGTGGGTTGCCTACCCTGCCAGAGAAGATCGACTCTCTACCTTCTGTGTACTGGGAATTCCGCGATGTGTTCGACAAGGCACGTTCCGAGATACTACCTCCACACCGTTCTTTCGATTGTCCCATCGACCTACTTCCTGGAGCACCTCTTCCTAGAGGACGATCCTATCCGCTCTCTCTCCCAGAGACGAAAGCCATGAGCACCTACATCGCTGAGAATTTAGAAAGGGGTTTCATCAGAAAATCTTCCTCTCCAGTTGGTGCAGGCTTCTTCTTCGTCAAAAAGAAAGACGGTTCTCTCCGTCCATGCATTGACTACCGGGGTTTGAATAACATCACGCGCAAGAATCGCTACCCTCTGCCCTTGATTCCGGAACTATTTGATCGTCTCCAGGGAGCTACTATCTTTTCTAAGTTGGATCTGAGAGGGGCCTACAATTTAGTAAGGATACGAGAGGGGACGAGTGGAAGACTGCTTTTAACACCCATGACGGCCACTACGAACACCTGGTGATGCCGTTCGGCCTGTGCAACGCACCAGCAGTTTTCCAGGATTTTGTCAACGAGATTTTTCGGGACATTCTTAACAAATTTCTTATTGTTTACCTAGATGACATCCTTATCTTTTCTCAATCCACTCAAGAACATACATATCAAACACGTACAACAGGTGTTGTTACGCCTTAGCGAGAACCATCTCTTTGCGAAATTGGAGAAATGTCAGTTCCATCTCAAATCAGTGGCGTTTTTGGGTTACGTTATTTCTGATTCCGGTTTCAATATGGATCCAGAGAAACTTAAGGCGATTTTGGACTGGCCTCGCCCGACCACTCTCAAAGCCGTGCAACGCTTCCTGGGTTTTGCAAACTATTATCGACGTTTCATCTGCAATTTTTCCTCTACAGTATCTCCCATAACTGCTCTCACTAAGAAAGTTGCAGATCCTTCATCATGGTCTGAAACCGCCATACAGGCATTTGATCTGCTGAAAAGGGCTTTTGTCTCTGCGCCCATTCTCACACACCCGGATTCTAAACTTCCATTTACCTTGGAGGTAGATGCTTCTGACATCGGGGCTGGGGCTGTTTTGTCCCAGAGGACATCTCCTTTAGCCAGACTGCACCCATGTGCCTTCTTTTCGAAGAAATTTTCATCTGCAGAACGGAACTACGATGTCGGGAACCGGGAGCTTTTGGCGATCAAATTGGCATTAGAAGAGTGGAGACATTTCTTAGAAGGTACAGAGACACCCATAACCATTCTTACAGACCATAAGAACCTTCTCTATCTAGAAGGGGCACGTCGTTTGAACTCTTGGCAAGCCCGCTGGGCATTATTTTTTTCACGATTTAATTTTCTTATCTCCTTCATTCCTGGCTCCAAGAATCTTAAAGCGGATGCTCTCTCTCGACAGTTCCTTGCAGAGGACAAATCTGAAGAACAGCTAGAGACAATCATTCCTTCTAGATGTATCTTGTCCGCCAACTCCTTTGATATTATGGGCAAGATTCAATCCGAACAATCCCAGACTCCTATAGGGCTCAAGGTTCCGGAGGGAAGACTCTATACGGCATTCCAACACCGCAAAAAGGTTCTCGAATGGTGCCATTTTCTTCTAAATCTGCAGGACATCCGGGGATACGGAAGACCTACGATCTGGTTCAACGCACCTTCTGATGGCCAGAGAGGGCTAAGGATGTAGAGGAGTTTGTCAAAGCGTGTGGCACTTGCGCTCGCAACAAGGTACCTCGGGTCAAACCAGCAGGTCTTCTTCTTCCTTTACCCATTCCAGATCGTCCCTGGAACCATATTTCTATGGACTTCATTGTGGAGCTTCCAGAGTCCAAGGGGAAGAATACGATTTTGGTGGTCATTGATCGTTTTTCCAAACAGACGCACCTGGTTCCTTTGAGGGGTCTTCCGAATTCTTCCAGGCTTGCGGATTTGTTCATTCAGGAGATTTTTCGTCTTCACGTGGTGCCAGCAACCATTGTTTCGGATCGTGGATCTCAATTTATATCAAGATTTTGGCGTGCCTTTTCCTGAAAATTGGGGATTTCACTTCAATTCTCTTCAGTATACCACCCAGAGACCAATGGGCAGACGGAAAGGGCCAACCAAAACCTGGAACAGTATCTCCGATGTTTTATAACCGATACGCAGGAGGATTGGGTGGATCTGCTTCCTTGGGCCGAGTTTGCTCTTAACTCACTTCGCAATGACTCCACTCAAGAATCTCCATTTTTTATTAATTGTGGCTTTCACCCTTTCCGTTTACCCTTCTCCTCCTTATCCTCAGGAGTACCAGCGGTGGACAAACGCATCTCCCGTCTAAAGGACTTATGGACCACGATTCAGGAGAACTTAAAGGTAGCCACAGGGAGACAGAAACTCCAGGCAGATCGCCTTCGATGCTTAGTGCCGGAGTTCACCCAGGGAGACAAGGTGTGGCTTTCTTCCAGGAATATCCGACTAAAGGTTCCTACCATGAAGCTTGCCCCCAAATTCCTCGGTCCCTTCCCCGTGGTTAGGAGGGTTAATCCGGTGGCTTACCATCTACGCCTTCCACCTTCGATGAAAATACCTTCGGTCTTCCATGTATCTTTACTTAAACCAGTATTTCAGAGTCCTCGCTTTTCCAAGAATACTTCTCCTCCACTTCCTCTTATGATTCAGGGTCAACAGGAGTACGAGGTCCAATTTATCCTGGATTCTAGGATTTCTAGAGGAGGAGTACAATATCTGGTTCACTGGAAGGGGTTCGGACCTGAGGAACGTTCATGGATTCCCCACCGGGATCTTCACGCACCTCGTCTTCTCCAGGCTTTTCATCGTAGGATTCCCTCCAAGCCTTGTCATGGACGCCCGGAGGTCGCCCCTGAAGGGGGGGGGGGTACTGTAAGGATGCAGGAGTCACGCCGCGCACGGTGTGCTTCTCACTCACCTGCGGCTCTCTCTGGGGCTCCCGCGGCTCGCCTGGATGTTCCTCTCATGGCGCCGAGCTCCGGTCCTTCTATGCGCGCGCGCGCACACGTCAGGTCTCCTCTTCTGCCCTCGGTTCAGGGCGTGGGTCCGCGCACGCATCCACAAGCGCTGCCACACGGAGGCGCGGCCACACAGGGGCGCACCAACCTTTTAAAGACACAGTACCCTTTTCCAATGCCACAATACAATTCACCAATTCTTATAGGATTTACAGCTCCTCCTCCAGGAACTCATCTAGACCTATCCCTGTCTCAGCCTGGCCAATTCACACCCCCCCACCTTGCTACTCGGCCATTGGTTCCTCGTATCTACATATACCCTCCAGTTTCATTAACTCGTCGGCTGAGCATAGAACCAGTTGTTCTCATCACTCTCTGCCTCCCTAGTTCTGTTTCACAGATTTCCTCATGTACCGGACCGGCTTCTGCTACGTCTTCCTGCACCTCTGGCATCCCGAACTCGGCATACGGCATCACGACTCTCCTCATCTCTGGCATTCGGATTCTGGCTTACGGTAAACGACAACGTCTCTCTCTCTAACCCTGGACTTGGCTACCGCACACTCTACCATCCGTACCTCTCCTACCCCGATCCCGGAATCCCAGACCACTCTTCAATCAAGACGTGCCCTCGTGGCTGTGGGTGGCGTAATAACATTTCCCACCTCAGCACCGCGGTCTCGTCTCGTTTGTGGTGAGCACATCCTGACAATTCTTTTCTTTTTCAGCCATTCTGTTGTAGATTTGCTGGTGTGCTTGGGATCATTGTCCTGTTACATGACCCAATTTTGGCCAAGCTTTAGCTGTCGGACAGATGGCCTAACATTTGACTCTAGAATACCTTGGTATACAGAGGAGTTCATGGTCAACTCAATGACTGCAAGATTCCCAGGCCCTGTGGCTGCAAAAACAAGCCCAAATCATCACCCCTGCACCACCATGCTTGACAGTTGGTATGAGGTGTTTGTGCTGATATGCTGTGTTTGGTTTTTTGGTCTCGTCTGTCCAAAGAACATTGTTCCAGAAGTCTTGTGGTTTGTTCAGATGCAACTTTGCAAACCTAAGCCGTGCTGCCATGTTCATTTTAGAGAGAAGAGGCTTTCTCCTGGCAAATAAACCATACTTGTTCAGTCTTTTTCTAATTGTACTGTCATGAACTTTAACATTTAACATGCTAACTGAGGCCTGTAGAGTCTGAGATGTAACTCTTGGGTATTTTGCAATTTCTCTGAGCATTGCACGGTCTGACCTAGGAGTGAATTTGCTGGGATCTCCACTCCTGGGAAGATTGGCAACTGTCTTGAACGTTTTCCACTTTTGAATAAACATTCTCACTGTAGAATGATGGACTTTAAATTGTTTGGAAATGGCCTTATAACCCTTCCCAGATTGATGGGCAGCAACAATTGCTTCCCTAAGATCATTACTGATGTCTTTCATCCTTGACATTGTGTTAACACACACCTGAATGCTCCACACCAGCAAACTGCTAAAACTTCGGCTTTAATAGAGGTGGTCACACTTGCTGATGATCAATTAATCAAGGGCATTTGATTAACAGCACCTGTCAGCTACTTAGCATCTTAATTCCTATGGAAGCAGTAAGGGTGTACTTAGTTTTTTCACACATAGCTTTTCCATTTTGGCTTTATTTTTGTTAAATAAATCATGACATGGTGTAATATGTCATGTGTTGTTGTTCATCTGAGGTTGTATTTACCTAATTTTTAGACCTGCTAAGGAACAGATGATTGTTATTATGTCCCGATATGTAAAACCATGGAATTCAAAGAGGGTGTACTTTCTTTTTCACATGACTGTGTATGTGTGTGTGTGTGTGTGTGTGTGTGTATTGTGACAAACGCCCCTCTTTTGTAGTGCTGACGTCTGTCTGGGTTCTTCCCGACACAGTCTTCTAGGGTTAATTATACAACAAACAGGATCATGCAAAGTATTATGCTGCTTAACTCAGGCTTCTGCCTGCTTTATTTTCATCCAAGTAAGGTACTGCAGCTTTAACATGTGAAGGTTAGAGGTACTCAGATACTTTCATTCAGCAGTTCACATATTTCAGTGTTACCATATTTCCCACACTGTTATTTCAAGAAATAAAACCAAAATGATATAAACAAATCCTATCCCTTTCAGGGATCTAACTACACATCAGAATCAGTCTCTCTAACAGCTGCTGGCCAACTAAACTGGTTCCCCAGCTTAAAACAATGCTCTCTCATTTAGGGACACAAGATACAGCACAGTCTTTTAGCAACAGCAGTAACCATTTGTTTTGTCTTATCTGTTCGTGGAGTCCAGGCAAATCCTCTGGTACTGTCATACGTGGAGAGGCCGTCAACCTCGATACTGGATGCAGGGGAGCAGCGACACCCCCAGCCCCCAGGCTCCAAGGAGAGAGAGTGAAATGCAAAACCTCTCTGCTCTAAATACCTGTGCATGTGATTAGAAGAGCAGGTGAGGGAGAACTAGAGCCATTGTAATCTGTGGTCTGGATTTTCCATCCAGCTGCCTGAGGTAATGGGAAGCTGTGGAACGGATCATTTGTAACTATTCCTGCACTTTCTGCTCTAAAATGGGGCAGAAAGCTGCCTAACATCTTTGGACTATGTCACATATCCCCCTCCCCAGCTCACACCTACTGGGGTGAGCGGTCATGGACCTCACTGGGGTGAGCGTCCTACCTGAAATACTTGAGCTAACTCCTCAGTACAACATTAAGTATTCACATGACACGAATATGAACTTCATTATATAATTTACCAACTGAAAGGGCCATCAACCCTGTATATTAATTTGTAGTTTAGCTACATTTTCAACACAGAGAACCAATATAACACTGTACCCTTGACAAAATGCTTATTCTAGAGGCCTAATATACCTTAACTACAATAGCTTATTTGCATAGTTAAGTGTCCGTGACATAGTCCACACGTGTAATAACAAAAAAAATATCGGTCAATTCCCCAAACACATTTTTTTTTTTTTCTTTGACTTCCAGTCCTTTGACTTTATTTCATAGCCCGCTGCAACCTGCAAATGACTGGACTGTTTCTTTAGCTTCTGATGAGACCCTTGGACCGGATTCTCCTTGGCTCCACAGTGTGGTCCAGATTGGTGAGATATGGAACTATTCAGGCGCCGTGTTAACCTTCGTTGTTTTTTCTTTTCAATCTTTGATTTCCCTTTTGTGGCCATTACCAGGCCTTTGGGTTTTGGAGACCTAGTTGCCTCTGTACAAACGTAGTCCATATTAACCACGTCATCAGGATCTGTCAACAAGTTTGTGTTTTCAGGAACTGCCACCCACTTGGCTAAAACATCTTCTGTGGTGTCCTGGGTGTGTCCACTAGTTTGATAATCTTCTGGACAACGTAAATGAAATTGAGGATCTGGATTTTTGAATCCCAGATCAGGGAGAATATTCTCAGGAGGGTGCCTATCTGTTTCTGGAATAACAGCAGCACAATCAAAGTCAATTCTTTCTCCTTCCTCTTTGTCATCAGTGAGGGCATTGAGTTTACGTTCCCTGGTCTCCTTTTGTGACCGTGTCTCTTTTAGCCTTGGAATCTCTTTCTCCAACTTCATCTTTATAGCAAATCGTAATATTGCCACAGCATTGAAGATACACGTATAGGAACGTACAGCTTGCTTGGTTAGGAGGTAGGATTGATAGCCCGACTGAACCACTTTAGCCGCTTCTCCCATGTCCGTCATCTGTTTCAGAGCGAGGTTTAACTCTGTTTCATTTTCTCTATTCTTGACCTGCAGCTGCAGGTGCTCCTTCTGGGTCTTGTCCAGCTCCAGCTGCAGCCGGGCCCCCTCATTTGCCGTGTGGTCCAGCTGCTTGTAGATATCGGCCATCTCGCTTTCATAGCGCAATGTCAGGCAGACCACCTGACGGACGGAGATCTCCTCTCTCTTGGCGCACTGTATCTCGCGCTCAGCCATCTGCTTCTGCAGCTCTTCAACCTGATCGTGCCAGACCTCCCTCAGGGTCTTCACCTCTATCTGGTGCTTGCTCTGGGTTTGCATCAGCGCCTCCATTTTTTGGAGCTCTGCAGTTTGTGTCGCCTGGATCGCCGCTGATTCTGTATTCTGCAGTGCTTCCTGCATTTCTAACTTTTCCTGGATCAATTGCTTCTCCACTTTTTCTGCTTGGTGAAGCTTCTCATCACCTTCACTGATCTGGTCAGTCAAGTCTGAATTTTTCTGTGTCAGACTTACATTCTCTCTTTTTACAGTCTCTAAATTACTCAGGGTATTCTCATAGGTTTCCTTCAATGTACACAGCTCTGTGCTGCGAGCGTAGACCTCATGGCGTGAGAGTTCCAGCTCTGCTTTAAGCGCGCTAGCCTCTTGCCGAGAAACCCCCAACTCTGTGATGAAGTTTTGCACATCTTTCTGGGACATCTCATAGCATAGTTTCCAGTCAGTTCTTGTTTTCTTTGATTCGCTTGGCTCTCTGCCTATGATGGTAGCAGTAGCCTTTGTCATCTCTAGGCGTGTCGTCATTCCTGGGACGATTGCGCCAGGCCCTATGGGCTGTTGCTCATCTCGGCGCCTTTCTGACGCATGTCCTGACAGTGCAGGTTCAAGTGGCTCGGTCACTTCCCCTGTGACTTGAGGAACAGTTTTCTTTCTTTTTGCTTTATTAGCTCCAGAGATATCAGTGGTACTGGGCACACACTCACTGTTATCAGCTTCCACATCTTGCTTGCACTCACAGGGCGTTGCTTGCTTTTGCAGCTGTTTGTCTTTGAAAATTTTGGGGCACACATCTTCCATGTGACCTACTTCACGACAGGCCCCGCACACTAAATTCATCTGCGGGTACGGCTCTCCTCCAGGGTCGTGATCATAGTATGGCCTGAAGGGACACTGTTTTGTATGGTTACGTACATTACACAACAAACATTTCACGTCGGCCATTTTAGAAACCCGGCAGGGACAATTTGCTAGCTGCAATTTCACTCACTTCAGCAACTTGCATACAGCACTTGCTAGCTGCAAATTCACTCACTTCAGCAAAAGGCATTAGCTTTACAAACAGCACTTGCTAGATGCAAATTTTTTTTTTTTTCAGCAAAACATTTTGGTTTTCTGTTTGGGTTCAGGGTGCTATTGCATCCACACTTCGCACATTCTCTGTGTATGCTAGAAGCACAACTGATATACACAGTGGGACAGACTTTACTCATAGCATCTGTACTTTAGTTCAGCTCGGCGGCCATTTTAAACCCCCGCATTTATTTGCAAACCCACAGACTTTTTAGTGTCTGCCCGCATTCTCCACCATATGTGACAAACGCCCCTCTTTTGTAGTGCTGACGTCTGTCTGGGTTCTTCCCGACACAGTCTTCTAGGGTTAATTATACAACAAACAGGATCATGCAAAGTATTATGCTGCTTAACTCAGGCTTCTGCCTGCTTTATTTTCATCCAAGTAAGGTACTGCAGCTTTAACATGTGAAGGTTAGAGGTACTCAGATACTTTCATTCAGCAGTTCACATATTTCAGTGTTACCATATTTCCCACACTGTTATTTCAAGAAATAAAACCAAAATGATATAAACAAATCCTATCCCTTTCAGGGATCTAACTACACATCAGAATCAGTCTCTCTAACAGCTGCTGGCCAACTAAACTGGTTCCCCAGCTTAAAACAATGCTCTCTCATTTAGGGACACAAGATACAGCACAGTCTTTTAGCAACAGCAGTAACCATTTGTTTTGTCTTATCTGTTCGTGGAGTCCAGGCAAATCCTCTGGTACTGTCATACGTGGAGAGGCCGTCAACCTCGATACTGGATGCAGGGGAGCAGCGACACCCCCAGCCCCCAGGCTCCAAGGAGAGAGAGTGAAATGCAAAACCTCTCTGCTCTAAATACCTGTGCATGTGATTAGAAGAGCAGGTGAGGGAGAACTAGAGCCATTGTAATCTGTGGTCTGGATTTTCCATCCAGCTGCCTGAGGTAATGGGAAGCTGTGGAACGGATCATTTGTAACTATTCCTGCACTTTCTGCTCTAAAATGGGGCAGAAAGCTGCCTAACATCTTTGGACTATGTCACAGTATATATATATATATATATATATATGATACGAACCAATCCAAAGACCAGTAAAGAGACAGCACACCGCACGGGGTTAATCCAAAAATCTATATTCACAACATGAAATACACGTAAGCCAACGTTTCGGTCCCACAGAGAGACCTTCCTCAGGGCCGTGCAACCCACAAGTGCAAGTGACCACACATATATACCCTCACCCATAGTGCAATGCAAGCAAAGGGAACCAATCACCAACATGCAATCAGACAGAATATGCAACATAGCTGTGCTCCGTGCCCCCTCCCCTATTACCTGATTATCCAAATGACTCATCATGACATGAGAGTAGGCACTTAAACTATTAGGAGAAAGACACCCTTTAGACACTGGTCCCAGGGTCTACTGCCCTTGCGGGGGAAGGTCGCGCGCCGCGCATCTGCAGTGGGCCAAAACATATTGACTGCCGGAGCGCCAGCAAGGAGAGTACGCCGCGCATCACAGCTGTGAGCAGACGCCTCATTGACTCTCCCTGGCCACCAGGGACGCCGGCAGCGCAAAACGCACATGCGCAGTCTGAAAAACCGCCTCGGTGCACAGTTACCCACACACTGACCGTAATAATGGGCTAAACAGAATAGTAATACACAGAGCGTTAAGGTGAACCACAGGGGGACAGGTAGAGGTATAGAGCACAAGGAGCGCATAGCATCACCATAGTATATAAGGACAAAGGAAGTGCAAAAGTGCAGAGGGAGTGATGCAACAGAGTATGAGTGACAAACATAAAAAAGGCATAATGCAAAATCAAGTGAAAGCAGGGAGACTGCTACAAAAAGCAGCTAAGTGAAAGTTCCTCATTTAGGCCACCAGGTGTCATAGTTCTTAGTTCATAGATAAGCCTTGCTTCCTGTTTAAGCAAAGTCCTGCCCCTGTCACCCCCACGAGGGGGGACTGGAACCTGCAGAATAGGCATACAACGAAGTGTGGCCAGTGTATGCCTTTTTTCCTTGAAATGTCTAGCCACAGGTAGGCACTTCAGGTCTACATCAGAGGCATCACTCAGTAGGGCTTTTCTGATGTTTGAACGGTGCATGGCCATGCGTTCTTTCAGCATCCTTACAGTCTTCCCGATGTACAGCAATCCACAAGGACACTTAATAAGGTACACCACGAATTTAGACTCACAGTTCAGTTGTTGTTTGATTTTAATCGGTGCGCCACTATGCGGGTGATTGTAGCTAGGGCCCAGCTGCATATAGTTGCAGTTGGTACAACCTTGATAGCGGTACGAACCAGGTTTTTTGGCTAACCAAGTAGTGGGTGTGGCATATTTGTCTATTGGGTCAGATCCAGTGACCATGTCACCAATGTTTGGTCCCCGACGAAAGCAGAATAGAGGTGGCTCTCTAGCATATGCACCAATCCTCTCGTCATTCTCCAGGATGCGCCAATTGCCCCGAATGCAGCGCTTAATGCTGTTGGTAGCAGTACTGAATGTACTGACTATATTGAGCCTATTGCTCACCGGTCTGCCTGTCGAAGGTGTCAATAGTTCACCCCTATCAACCTGTCCAACCTTTTGCAAGGCAAAATTGATGTCCTTGGCCGAATAGCCCCTCTCCCGGAAGCGTGCGGCCATTTGGGCCAAGGCCCTTTGGGATTCTTCTGGATCAGTGGTGATTCTTTTCACTCGGAGTAGCTGGGAGTATGGGAGACCCCTCTTGAGTGGTACAGGATGGTGGCTGGCTGCACAAAGAAGGGAGTTCTTGTCTGTACTCTTCCGGTATATTCTAGTAGCCAGCGTGCCTCCAATTTTGTACACTATGGTGTCTAAAAAAGCGATTTCCTGGTAGCTGTGGTTGAGGGTAAAACGGATTGTGGAGGGGATTTTGTTTAAATCAGAAACAAATGTCAGCAGCTCCTCTTCACTGCCCGTCCACAGAATGAAGATGTCGTCAATATAGCGAAGGTATTTGACGATATGCCGTCCATGCGTGGTTTCAGTTAATATGTGCAACCGTTCATACAAATCCATAAACAGATTAGCGTACGACGGTGCCATATTTGAGCCCATGGCAGTGCCCGTAAGTTGCAAGTAGTAGTGTTTCTCAAATTTAAAGAAGTTCTTATGGAGGATGACCTCAATGAGCAACATGAGAAAGTCAACTGGTGGACCCTGTTCGACTCCCTGTTCTTCCAATTTTGTGCGCACTGCTTCTAGGCCCCCTGCATGGGGAATGTTGGTGTACAGGCTGGACACATCTAGCGTAGCAAGAATACATTCTGCTGTGTTAACGGAAAGATGGCTGAGCTGCTCAATAAAGTCCGTGGTGTCCTTGATGTATGAACCCATTCCAGCCACCAGTGGCTGTAGATAGAAGTCCACAAATTGCGAGAGGGGGTGGCACAGCGACCCACGGGCCGAGATGATGGGTCTGCCCGGTGGTGCGACTATAGATTTGTGTACTTTGGGTAGTGTGTATAATACTGGCATCACAGGGTGGTCCTGAGTCAGGAATTTACTGGTTTCTTCTGTGATCCAGGCGTTATTCAAGCCCAATCGGATGATGCCATCAATCTCCTTCTTGTAGGCTATCGTCGGATCCCCCGGGAGGCGTCTATAATGATGTACAACTGCAAGCTGTTGCTCAATCTCCTGCTTATAGTATTGATAATTTAAAACCACAATCCCTCCACCCTTGTCTGCTGCTCTCACTATAATCCCCTTGTTCTCCCGTAGCATTTTCAGGGCAGCTCTCTCCTCTCTCGATGTATTAAAAAAGCTGGTCTTATGATTCTTCAGAATTTTCCGTGTGTCTTTCGTCACCAAGTTCATAAATGCAGCTATGTTGGGGTTCAGTGAGTGCGGGTCAAAGGTGCTCCTGGTCTTAAATGGATTTGGGGTAATGTCTCCAGAAGAGTTAATATCAATATTCTTAGAGAAGAAGTCCTTTAACTTCATTTGTCTGTGCAGTCTGTACATATCAACCTCCCAGTCAAAGGAATCCTGCATATGGGTTGGCACAAATGATAAGCCTTTCTGTAAAATGCTAACCTCTGCCGGTGTCAGTGAGTGGTCCGATAGATTGTAGATCACCGTCTCGCTTGCCTGGTGCCCCTTGTCGCTTTTCCTTCGCGCACGGGATACCGCCGATCTCCGGCCACCTCTCCTGGTGGGTCTGTGCGCGTTGTGCCCTGCGGGAGAGTTCTCGCTCGACCGCCATCGCCCGGACCTAAAAAAGGCTCCATGGAGGTGTTGTCCGGGGCATCTGATGCATCAGTATCACTGGTCGTGTAGCCCATCCTGGCGGCATCACCCCGCCTAGACCGAGGCTGGTATCGTCGCTGTGGACCGCTTCTACCGCTCTTCGTCTCACCCAGCCCCAGGAGCCATCGGTAGACGTTGCGCTCCTTGTAGTCCGCAGTCACCTGCCGGAGCTTCTCCTTCTTAAACTTGATTAAATTTGCCCTATAGGCATCAATGGTATTCTGCATCTTATCCAGCCAGTTGGTATCCGTGTCCGCTGCCAGGGTGTCCACATGTTTGGTTTCTATTACTGCAATGTCCTTTTTCAATTTGGCAATTTCCTTGCTTGATTGGTCAATGACCAGAATCATTAGATCGAAAGAACATTTGTTTAAAATGGCTATCCAGCGTTTGCAGAAATCCATGTCACATCTGCCAATGGTAGGCTGATTTTTCACCCTGAACCCCCTTGGCAGCATCCTCGCTTTGTGGTAGTGTGACAGGGTGAGGCCATGTAAATAAAAATCCACTTCACGTTTCTTCAATTTAATGAGCTCATTGAAAACATCAGCCGCCTTGTCAGGTCCTGCTACATCATCAAAGGACTCTGTGAAGCGGATCTGTGCGACCTCTGCATCACTGAAACCCGCCACATCCGATAGGGACGAAAAAATGCCTGTGATGTCAGCAAATTCCTCCATTGCACATATAACAAATAGTCACATATATAAAAAAGTGACCAAAACCCTCCACAGTAAAGCATAAAGCAAATGTAAATATTCCGGAATATTCATTTGCATGTCTTAGAAAGGTCTGCAACCCTGTCTTTCACCATTATCACCCAGCACACAGCACTTCCACTGCAGCAAGTGATTCTGGGAAATGACACGCAAATGAGCACACAGTGCCACCTTTTATCTCAAGCTCACATTACATGAGCAACCCTTAGCCAATGCATGCTGCTTTAGACGCAGCTTTTAAGCAAGGGCTTGGGAGATGCAAAGTCAGTAAACCCAATTACAGACATGTTTCAACCTTGATGGGTATCATCAGTGTGAGGTTGGTTGCTGACATTTGCTCAAATGAGATAAGAGTCTATAATCACCACACTTATTAAGGTTATGGTGGGTTAAAAAAGTGACCAAAACCCTCTACAGTAAAGCATAAAGCAACTGTACTGTAAATATTCCTGTATATTCATTTGCATGTCTTAGACAGGTCTGCTACCCTGTCTTTTACCATTGCTCAAAGCTGTGACCATGCAGCAAGCTTAAGCCTATAGGGAACCATGTTAAAAATGGTTATTGAGGCAAAAAGTGACACTGTGTGCTCATTTGCATGTCATTTCCCAGAATCCCTTGCTGCAGTGGAAGTGCTGTATGCTGGGTGATAATGGGGAGAGGCGGGGTTGCAGACCTGCCTAAGATATGCAGATGAGCATACAGCTATATTTGCATATTTGCTTTCCTGTGGAGGGTTTTTGTCACTTTTTTTACTCACCATAACTTAACTCAGTATTATATATATACATACATACATACGCACGCACGCACGCACGCACGCACGCACGCACGCACGCACGCACGCACGCACGCACGCACACACACACACAAAAAAAGAATCCCTGAAGGAGCACACAAGTATGTCCAAACAATAAGCAAAATTTTTATTGACACGATAAAAACAGGGGAGAAAGGATAAAAGTGGGGGGAGGGACGGATCACTACCTAACTAGGGTCCACAGACAACAAAATCTGGAGGCATGGGACAGTGGTGATATAACCTAGAAGGATACAGAATCACAGAGAAACTGATATTTGGGACATGGCAAAATACAATAATACCAAATGGCACACAAGCCAGCTCAATAGTGAAGAACTGGCAACGAAGAGTTAAGCACACATGTAAATTGGCCAAACATACACAAAGTGCACACTCATACCTGAACTACACAAATGTGATAGAAAAGGTAACACATTTTGCTAGAAACAGAGCTGTGCAAAGATGGGTAAAAAAGTGCATGAAACAGCACCTATAGCACAAGATCACTACTGAATATATTGTCCAGTATCAGTTAATGCAAAGTCCAATGGTTTTTTGAATACCCGTATACTTTACCACATAGTAGCTGGTGATGAGCCTCATGCTCGGTCCCAATGTAGAGAGGTAAAAGAAGGGGTCCCGTCACCACACTCCCACTCCTTTGTGCTATAGGATGCATTTTTTACCCACCTTTGCACAGCTCTGTTTCTAGCAAAATTTGTTACCTCTTCTATCACATTTGTGTAGTTCAGGTATGAGTCTGAACTTTGTGTATGTTTGGCCAATTTACTTGTGTGCTTAACTCTTCATTGCCAGTTCTTCACTGTCGAGCTGGCTTGTGTGCCATTTGGTATTATATTTTGCTAAGTCCCAAATATCCGTTTCTCTGTGATTCTGCATCTTTCTGGGTTATATGTTATCACCACTGTTCCATGCCTCCAGATTTTGTTGTCTGTGGCCCCTAGTTAGGTAGTGATCCGTCCCCTCCCACTTTTATCCTCTCTCCCCTGTTTGTATTGTCTCAATAAAATTTTTGATTATTGTTTGGACATACTTGAGTGCTCCTTCAGGGATTCTTTTTTTGTATTGTGTTCTTATGATTCTTGTCCTGGGAGCACCGCTGACCCCTTATAGACTTTTGGTATACATGCCAGCTTTTGTGAGTATCCTTTTGATTTTTTTTAGGTGTGCATGCGGTAGTATATATATATATATATATATATATATATATATATATATATATATATATATATATATATATATATATATATATATATATATACTAGCTGAGAGACCCGGCGTTGCCCGGGATGTAAATGCGTAATAGGTAGTATTATTTATAAATCGTGGAACAATAGGTGACTATTTGTTGTAAAGGTTGGATAATAATGTTGAAAAGAAAGATGGAAGAAAATGTAATACGATGTTGTTTAAAAATGGTTTATTGTAAACACACCACAGTACAATGTATATTTTGGTGACATAACAGATGTAAAAATGTGAGGAGTGTGTCCTGCTAGGGTGTGAGGCGGCAGGTGGCGCGTGGGTTGTGAGTGCTGTCTGTGAGTGTGGGTCCTGCTAGGGTGTGAGGCGGCGGGTGGCGCATGGGTTGTGAGTGCTGTCTGTGAGTGGGGGTCCTGCTAGGGTGTGAGGCGGCAGGTGGCGCGTGGGTTGTGAGTGCTGTCTGTGAGTGGGGGTCCTGCTAGGATGTGAGGCGGCAGGTGGCGCGTGGGTTGTGAGTGCTGTCTGAGTGGGGGTCCTGCTAGGGTGTGAGGCGGTGGGTCAGTGATGTCGGTGCGTAGGGGCGGGAGGCAGCAGGTGTGTGTGGCGGCAGGTATGTGTCGAGTGTGGCAGGAGTCTGTTGAGTGCATGCAGCGGCTGTGAGGCGGTGGGTGAAAGGCAGAGGCGAGCGGAGTAAGGGCGGGTGAAAGGCAGAGGCGGGTGGGCGCGAAAGCAGAGGCGGGGAGGCAGGAAGGCGGGCAGGAAGGCGAAGATTGGTGGGAAGGTGGGGAAGGTGGGGAAGGGTGTGGGAGGGGGGGGAAGGGTGTGGGAGGGGGGGAAGGGTGTGGGAGGGGGGTGAAGGGTGTGGGAGGGGGTGAAGGGGGTAGGGTGAAGGGGGTAGGGTGTGGGAGGGAGGAAGGGTGTGGGAGAGGGGAAGGGTGTGGGAGGGGGGAAGGGTGTGGGAGGGGGAAGTTGGTGGGAGGGGGAAGGGGCTGGGAGGGGGGATGGGGGTGGGAGGGGGGGAGGGTGTGGGAGGGGGATGGGAAGGGGCTGGGAGGGGGGGAGGGGGTGGGAGGGGGGTGGGAAAGGGGAGGAGGGGGGAGGAGGGGGAGGGAAAGGGGGGAGGGAAAGGGGAGGAGGGGGGAGGGAAAGGGGAGGAGGGGGAGGGAAAGGGGAGGAGGGGGGAGGGGGAAAGGGGAGGGAAAGGGGAGGGGGGAAAGGGGAGGAGGGGGGAGGGAAAGGGGAGGAGGGGGAGGGAAAGGGGAGGAGGGGGAGGGAAAGGGGAGGAGGGGGGAGGGAAAGGGGGGAGGGAAAGGGGAGGAGGGGGAGGGAAAGGGGAGGAGGGGGAGGGAAAGGGGAGGAGGGGGAAGGGAAAGGGGAGGAGGGGGGAGGGGGGAAAGGGGAGGGAAAGGGGAGGGGGGAAAGGGGAGGAGGGGGGAGGGAAAGGGGAGGAGGGGGGAGGGAAAGGGGAGGAGGGGGGAAAGGGGAGGAGGGGGGAAAGGGGAGGAGGGGGGAAAGGGGAGGAGGGGGGAAAGGGGAGGAGGGGGGAAAGGGGAGGAGGGGGGAAAGGGGAGGAGGGGGGAGGGAAAGGGGAGGAGGGGGGAGGGAAAGGGGAGGAGGGGGGAGGGAAAGGGGAGGGGGGAGGGAAAGGAGGGGGGAGAGGGGGGGAGGGGGGAGGGAAAGGGGAGGAGGGGGAGGGAAAGGGGAGGGGGGAGGGAAAGGGGAGGGGGGAGGGAAAGGGGAGGAGGGGGAGGGAAAGGGGAGGGGGGAGGGAAAGGGGAGGGGGGAGGGAAAGGGGAGGGGGGAGAGGGGGGAGGGGGGAGGGAAAGGGGAGGGGGGAGAGGGAGGGAAAGGGGAGGGGGGAGGGGGGAGGGGAGGGAAAGGGAGAAGGGAGGAGGAGAGAAGGGAGGAGGGGGAGGGGGGAGGGGAGGGAAAGGGGAGGAGGGGAGAAGGGAGGGGGGAGGGGAGGGAAAGGGGAGGAGGGGAGAAGGGAGGAGGGGAGAAGGGAGGATGGGGAGGGGAAAAGGGAGGAGGGGAGGAGGGGGGAGGGGAGGAGGGGGGAGGGGAGGAGGGGGGAGGGGAGAAGGGAGGAGGGGAGAAGGGAGGAGGGGAGGAGGGGGGAGGGGAGGAGGGGGGAGGGGAGAAGGGAGGAGGGGGGAGGGGAGAAGGGAGGAAGGGGGGAGGGGAGAAGGGAGGAGGGGGGAGGGGAGATGGGAGGAGGAGGGAGGGGAAATGGGAGGAGGGGAGTGGGGGAGTAGGAGGAGGGGAGGAGTGGGGAGGGGAGGAGGGGAGTGGGGGGTAGGGGGAGGGAGGAGGGGGGAGGGGAGGAGGGGGGAGGGGAGGAGGGGGGAGGGGAGGGGGGAGAGGAGGAGGGGGGAGGGGGGAGAGGAGGATGGGGGAGGGGAGGGGGAGGGGGAGGGGGGAGGGAGAAGGGGGGAAGGGGGGAGGGGAGAAGGGGGGAAGGGGGGAGGGGAGAAGGGGGAAGGGGGGAGGGGAGAAGGGGGGAAGGGAGGAGGGGAGAAGGGGGGAAGGAGGAGGGGAGAAGGGAGGAGGGGGGAGGGGAGAAGGGAGGAGGGTGGAGGGGAGAAGGGAGGAGGGTGGAGGTGAGAGGGGAGCGGGGGGGGAGAAAGGGGAGTGGGGGGAGAAAGGGGAGCGGGGGGGGAGAAAGGGGAGCGTGGGTCGGGGAGAAAGGGGAGCGGGGGGGGGAGAAAGGGGAGCGGGGGGGGGAGAAAGGGGAGCGGGGGTCGGGGAGAAAGGGGAGCGGGGGTCGGGGAGAAAGGGGAGCGGGGGGGGAGAAAGGGGAGCGGGGGGGGGAGAAAGGGGAGCGGGGGGGGGGAGAAAGGGGAGCGGGGGGGAGAAAGGGGAGCGGGGAGAAAGGGGAGCGGGGGGGAGAAAGGGGAGTGGGGGGGGAGAAAAGGGAGCAGGGGGGGGAGAAAGGGGAGCGGGGGGGTGAGAAAAGGGGGGGAGAAATGGGGGGGAGAAAGGGGGGGAGAAAGGGGGGGGAGAAAGGGGGGGAGAAAGGGGGGGAGAAAGGGGAGCGGGGGGGAGAAAGGGGAGCGGGGGTGGGGAGAAAGGGGAGCGGGGGGTGGGGAGAAAGGGGAGCGGGGGGGAGAGAAAGGGGAGCGGGGGGGGGAGAGAAAGGGGAGCGGGGGGAGAGAAAGGGGAGCGGGGGGTGGGGAGAAAGGGGAGCGGGGGGGAGAGAAAGGGGAGCGGGGGGGGGAGAGAAAGGGGAGTGGGGGGGGGAGAAAGGGGAGCGGGAGGGGGAGAAAGGGGAGCGGGGGGGGGAAAGGGAAGCGGGGGGGGAGAGAAAGGGGAGCGGTGGGGGAGAGAAAGGGGAGCGGGGGGGGAGAAAGGGGAGCGGGGGGGGGGGGAGAAAGGGGAGCGGGGGGGAGCGGGGGGGGAGAGCCAGCGTTGCCCGTGAGTTACATTTAGCGCTAGGAAAAGGGGAGGAGAGGGGGGGGGAAAGGGGGGGGAGAGGGGGGGGGAAAGGGGGGGGGAGGGGGGGGAAAAAGGGGGGGGGAGGGGGGGGGGAAAGGGGGGGGGAGGGGGGGGAAAGGGAGGGGGAAAGGGGGGGAGAGGGGGGGGGAAAGGGGGGGGAAGAGGGGGGGAAAGGGGGGGGGGAGAGGGGGTAGAGAGGGGGGAAAAGGAGGGGAGGGGGACGGGGGAAAAGGAGGGGAGGAGGACGGGGGAAAAGGAGGGGGGACGGGGGAAAAGGAGGGGAGGGGGACGGGGGAAAAGGAGGGGGGGACGGGGAAAAGGAGGGGGGGGACGGGGGAAAAGGAGGGGGGGATGGGGGAAAAGGAGGGGGGGACAGTGGCCGGGGGAGGGGGGGGACAGTGGAAAGGACAGTGGACAGGAGGGGATGGGAGGGGGGGAGAGTGGACAGGAGGGGGGAGAGTGGACAGGGGGGGGACAGGTGAAAGGACAGTGGACAGGAGGGGATGGGAGGGGGGGACAGTGGACAGGAGGGGATGGGAGGGGGGAGAGTGGACAGGAGGGGGGGGAGAGTGGACAGGGGGGTGGAGAGTGGACAGGAGGGGGAGAGTGGACAGGAGGGGGGGGACAGTGGACAGGAGGGGGGGGACACAGTGGCCGGGGGGAGGGGGGGGACAGTGGAAAGGACAGTGGACAGGAGTGGATGGGAGGGGGGAGAGTGGACAGGAGGAGGGAGAGTGGACAGGAGGGGGGGGAGAGTGGACAGGGGGGGAGAGTGGACAGGAGGGGGGGTGACAGTGGACAGGAGGGGGGGTGACAGTGGACAGGAGGGGGAGAGTGGACAGGAGGGGGGGTGACAGTGGACAGGAGGGGGGGGCAGTGGACAGGAGGGGGGGGCAGTGGAAAGGAGGGGGGGCAGTGGACAAGAGGGGGGGCAGTGGACAGGAGGGGGGGCAGTGGACAGGAGGGGGGGGCAGTGGACAGGAGGGGGGGCAGTGGACAGGAGGGGGGAGAGTGGACAGGAGGGGGGGTGACAGTGGACAGGAGGGGGGGGCAGTGGACAGGAGGGGGGGGCAGTGGACAGGAGGGGGGGGCAGTGGACAGGAGGGGGGGCAGTGGACAGGAGGGGGGGCAGTGGACAGGAGGGGGGGCAGTGGACAGGAGGGGGGGCAGTGGACAGGAGGGGGGGCAGTGGAAAGGAGGGGGGTTGGTTTGCTTTAAATTGACGGGTCCCTCCTCTCCACTCCCCCTGTATCTTTCTCCGCTCCTGACCCCCCCACCCCCCCCCCATGTGTAGCTCCGGTCCCCACTCTACAGTGTCTGAGACACAGTGTAACACACACACGCACACAGAGACACACAGTGTCCCACACACACACTGTCACGCTGTGACACACACACACACACACACACACACACACACACACACACACACACACACACACACACACACACACACACACACACACACACACACACACACACACACACACACACACACACACACACACACACACACACAGTGTCACACACACAGTGTCACACACACACACACACACACACACACACACACACACACACACACACTCACTCACTCACTCACTCACACACTCACACACACTCACCTCTCCTTCTGGCCGCCGCCATATTAGTTAGTCCGCGAGGGAGGAATGGGTCCTTCCGCCGCCATCTTAGGTGCCGCGTGGCAGCGGTAGGCTGCCCTGGCCAATGCCTGTCCCCGCGCCAGGGAGGTGAGCGGGAGGGAGGGGAGCGGGAGGTGAGGGGAGCGGGAGATGAGGGGAGCGGGAGGTGAGGGGAGTGGGAGGTGAGGGGAGCGGGAGGTGAGCGGGAGGTGAGTGGAGGAGCGGGAGGTGAGTGGAGGCAGCGGCAGGCTGCCCTGGCCACTGCCTGTCCCCGCGGCGGGAGGGAGTTGAGCGGGAGGGAGGTGAGTGGAGAGGGAGGTGAGTGGAGCGGGAGGTGGAGGGAGTTGAGCGGGAGGGAGTTGAGCGGGAGGGAGGTGAGTGGAGCGGGAGGTGGAGGGAGGTGAGTGGAGCGGAAGGTGGAGGGAGGTGAGTGGAGAGGGAGGTGAGTGGAGCGGGAGGTGAGTGGAGCGGGAGGGAGGTGAGTGGAGCGGGAGGTGGAGGGAGGTGAGTGGAAAGGGATGTGAGTGGAGCGGGAGGTGAGTGGAGCAGGAGGTGAGTGTGATGGGGGGGGGAGAGGACAGAGAGAGGTGTGTGTGTTTGTGTGTCCCTGTGTGTCCTTTGGCCCGTCACTCCGCCTCAGGCCAATGAGAGGTGTGCGGGGGCGGGCGGGCCAAAGGACCAATGAGATTGCCGCTAGGACGCAGACATACAGTGCTTTCAGAAATATATAGTAGATATATATATATCCATCTTGAAAAAAAGGGTCATTTATTTTTGTCATATTGGAAGTAGCTCTGCGCTGCCTTTGTGTTTTTGTTTTTTGTAGTATACAGTGCCATGCTCAGTAGCACTCCTTTAGCACTCCTTTTGACACATACTGTTGCGGCAGCATTTATTCTTAGTAATCACTGGCATGTACCTGGCATGTTCCTGGAATGCCACTCTGTTCACCCGGAGCATGCCGGGCTCCTTTTGCCTTCCCAGCCAGGCGCATTACACGGCTGACGCGCGGTTGATGTGTTAATTAATAATGGTTCAGGATTTACTAGGCTGCAATGCTTCGCGTGACCGCCAGATGGCATACATTCATGAATTGTAATGCAGTATATATATATGTATATGTATATATATATATATATACTGTATAACAACAACCCCTATAACCCCTAACATACACATACAGTACTGTATATGCACATCAATGATACTATAGGCCGTCACCTGGCGAGATGTGTTTGCAGCAGAGAGAGAACCGCTGCCCTCTCTGCGAAAACATCGGCACATTAAAAATTATTTGAAATACATTTTTATTGATAGTGTAGATGTGCAGGGGGTCTCCGGAGCTGAACCGCGTTGGTTTCAGGTCTGGGACCCCCTGCTTCCCGAGATACAGCCCCCTTTATGAGGTGCCGGTATCCCTCTGCGTCTAAAGGTCCCGATCACGTGATCGCGGCCTGTAAACAAAGCAGAGGGATACCGGCACCCCCTAAAGGGGCCTGTATCTCGGGAAGCAGGGGGTCCCCAGACCTAAAACCAAAACGTTTCTGCTCCGGAGACCCTCTGCACATGTACAGTATGAATAAAAAACATATATAAATAAACACTCGTTCTTTACCTTAGCGGCGATGTGCTACGGTAATGAAGCAGCATTTCTGTATTTTAATAATATTGTACAGTGAGCAGGATGTTCCCTGAGCCAGAAATTAATGCTCAGGGGACCCCCTGCTCCTGCACAATATTATTAAAATACAGAAATGCTGCTTCATTACCATAGCGGATAGCCGCTAAGGCAATGAAGGGGTTAACTCACCGTGCCCGCTTTATTGTGGGTAGCGGGGGTGGGTGAAGGGGGTATTTGGCCCTTGGTGTGAGTTTAGGACTTGCGGGGGGGTTGCGGGTGCACTTAACCCCTTCACGACCGTAGCAATTAATACCGCTACGGTCATGAAGGGGTTAAGCCCTCCCGCTAGCCCCCCGCAAGCCCTAAACAAGCACCGTTGGGGCTAATACCCCCTTCACCCACCCCCGCTACCCACAATAAAAAAAAACTCACACACAGCAGCCGCCAAAAAATAAATAAGTAAATCTAAATAAATAAATGACTATAAATAAATACATTTGAAATACATTTTTATTTATAGTGTAGATGTGCAGGGGGTCACCGGAGCTGAACCGCGTTGGTTTCAGGTCGGGGGATCCCCTGCTTCCCGAGATACAGCCCCCTTTATTAGGTGCCGGTATCCCTCTGCGTTTAAAGGGCCCGATCACGTGATCGCGGACCTGTAAACCAAGCAGAGCAGAGGGATACCGGCACCCCTAAAGGGGCCTGTATCTCGGGGAGCAGGGGGCCCCCAGACCTAAAACCACAGCGGTTCAGCTCCGGAGACCCTCTGCACATCTACACTATCAATAAAAATGTATTTTAAATGTATTTATTTATATTAATTTATTTATTTAGATTTTTTTATTAATTGTGATGCTGCTGTCTGTGAATTTTTTTTATTGTGGGTAGTGGGGATGGGTGAAGGGGGTATTAGCCCCAACGGTGGTTGTTTAGGGCTTGCGGGGGGGTAGCGGGTGCACTTAACCCCTTCACGACCGTAGCGGTACTAACTGCTACGGCCGTGAAGGGGTTAAGTGCACCCGCAACCCCCCCGCATGTCCTAAACTCACACCAAGGGCCAAACACCCCTTCACCCATCCCCGCTACCAACAATAAAAAAAATTCACGCACAGCAGCCCCACAATTAATAAATAAATCTAAATAAATAAATACATGAAGAGAAATAAATATATACAGTATATATATACACTGTACAGGCGTACCCCGGTTTAAGGACACTCACTTTAAGTACACTCGCAAGTAAGGACATAACGCCCAATAGCCAAATGGCAGCTCACGCATGCGCCTGTCAGCACATCCTGAACAGCAATACCAGCTCCCTACCTGTACCGAAGCTATGCACAAGCAGGGAGACTATAGAGCCTGTTACACATGCGTTATTTACATGAGTTATGCACGTATATGAAGATTGCAGCACAGTACATGCATCGATAAGTGGGGAAAAGGCAGTGCTTCACTTTAAGTACATTTTCGCTTTACATAAATGCTCCGGTCCCATTGCGTACGTTAATGCGGGGTATGCCTGTATATATACAGTATATATATAATAACAATCCCTATACATATACAGTATATACTGTGTATATATATACAATATATATATATATATATATATATATATATATATATATATATATACATATATATATATACATAAATATATATATACATATATATATACATATATATATATATATACATATATATATATATATATATATATATATATATATATATACATATATATATATATATATATATATATATATATATATATATATATATATATATATATATATATATATATATATATATATATATATATATATATATATATATACACAGTAATATACACACATGATGAACCAATATACAAATAAATGTAGAATGGTTAACAAAATCATACTGTCCTACAAATAACGCTTCTCCATACAGACAATAATAATAATAATAATCCATTTAATAATCCTAACTGATCTTACAATATAAAACATAACATTCCAATCCACACAGTACATTACATTTACATTGTATAAATGATGCATAAAATCTATGCACCATATACATTCTGCAAATGAATGTTAACAATATCATTGCAAGCTACTGTACCAGTAAATACAAACACTTCCAAACAAGTCAACTATTTTAACCAATCAAGTAAATAAAAATCAATATACAGTATACTGTAAGTACCAACCAGAAAACACAATTTAAAACCAAAGCTAACCCTTACAATACCAAGGATTACATCTATCTAATTGTAAAAACAATTAACATGATACACACATTGAAGCATTGCAATAAACAACATAGAGTACAGTTCATCCCCTGTATCCCCCTGCCTTCAGTGTAATCTGTTTAAAGCCCCCTCCCCCCTAATGTTTCTGGTAAATCTTTCTGCCTTCAGTGTAATCTGTTTAAAGCCCCCTCCCCCCTAATGTTTCTGTTAAATCTCCCTCCCTGCCTGGAATGCTGTGAGTGCAGTGTATGTAAATGTGGGGAGGAGGGGGGACACCCAATGTGCATACTGTGAGGTCTAACCACCCTCACCCCCTACCCACATACCGTTACCCCCCCCCATCCTGGCCATGGCCCCTCCGCTTCTGCAAAACAGACACAAAAATTAAAACATCCAAAGTAATGTCCCCTAACCCCTTAATCACCATAGCGGTTATTAACCGCTACAGTCATTAAGGGGTTAACCCACCCTCACCCACCACTCGGGATGCCTACATACCCTCCCACACTAACCCCCCCCGTGAGGCCTAACCACCCAGTCAGTACCCACAAGGGAGGCCTACCCACATACCGTTGGGGAAATACCCCCCCCACCCCCAGTACCCACAATAAAAACAGTACAATGACTCACAATAAACAGCATTATATTTATTAAATACATTACCCACCCCCTGTGCCCCCCATAAATACAAGATTTATTCTTTTACATACAGGGTTCATAACGCAGCCCCACGCGAGTTCCCGGTGGGCTGGCAGGGCACCTGGACAGACCTACAGTTTACCAGCAGCCCTTTTTACACAGGTTCTGGAGGCCTGCTGGTGGATCCTGCCAGCACCATGGCCCCCAGGTGGTCTCCTTTGGTCACCGTGGGCCACAATTGGGTCCCCACGGTAGGCCCGCAGATGTCTGGGAGCCCCGGGTCAGACCCACAGGTGTCTGCGGGGCCTCGGGTGGTTCCCTCGGGGGTCTGGGGAACTCACGGGTGCTCACTACGGGTCCGCGGTGCCCCCACAGAAGTGGGACCACACATCATCATCCCCGCACCTACGGGTCGGTGGTGCCCCCACAGAAGTAGGACCACACATCGTCATCCCCGCAGACTACGGGTCGGCGGTGCCCCCACAGAAGTGGGACCACACATCGTCATCCCCGCATGTGTCACCCGTGGAACCACCAGCCTGATACCCTTGGGATACCCGAAGATACCACAGGTGGTCTCCAGAGGTCCCACGCAGAACCACGGAACCAACCCTGAATGTAAAAAAAATAAACCTGGCCTATACATTCAATACATACACCCTCCCCCCCAACACCTACAGTACAATAATGTGCAAAATAACTATTATCCAGATATGGATAATAGATTAATTGCCCATTATTAAAAACATTAACTAGCATATACAAATAAATAAAGTACTACTGACCTCATCAATACGAAGTGTCCGTGGCCAGCAACATCCTTGTCTTGTCCACAAAATACATTGCCAATACAAAGCCAATACATTGCACGTACATTCAGATATCAATTAACCCCTTAAACACCTTATCAGATAATAACCGCAAAGGTGATTAAGGGGTTAAGCCACACAGGCCCGATACCCACCCTTCACCCATGAATTTGTACAGTGGCTTCATCATGCAACTATATACAGTATATATATATACTGTATATATATATACAGAGAGAGAGAGATACTGTGTATATATATATATACAGTATATATATATATATATATATATATATATATATATATATATATATATATATATATATATATATATATACATACACTGTATATATATATACAGTATATCTCTCTCTCTCTCTCTGTATATATATACAGTATATATATATATATATATATATATATATATATATATATATATATATATATATATATATATATATATATATATATATATATATATATATATATATATATATACTGTATATAGTTGCATGATGAAGCCACTGTACAAATTCATGGGTGAAGGGTGGGTATCGGGCCTGTGTGGCTTAACCCCTTAATCACCTTTGCGGTTATTATCTGATAAGGTGTTTAAGGGGTTAATTGATATCTGAATGTACTTGCAATGTATTGGCTTTGTATTGGCAATGTATTTTGTGGACAAGACAAGGATGTTGCTGGCCACGGACACTTCGTATTGATGAGTGATGAGGTCAGTAGTACTTTATTTATTTGTATATGCTAGTTAATGTTTTTAATAATGGGCAATTAATCTATTATCCATATCTGGATAATAGTTATTTTGCACATTATTGTACTGTAGGTGTTGGGGGGGAGGGTGTATGTATTGAATGTAAAGGCCAGGTTTATTTTTTTTACATTCAGGGTTGGTTCCGTGGTTCTGCGTGGGACCTCTGGAGACCACCTGTGGTATCTTCGGGTATCCCAAGGGTATCAGGCTGGTGGTTCCACGGGTGACACATGCGGGGATGACGATGTGTGGTCCCACTTCTGTGGGGGCACCGCCGACCCGTAGTCTGCGGGGATGACGATGTGTGGTCCCACTTCTGTGGGGGCACCGCCGACCCATAGGTGCGGGGATGATGATGTGTGGTCCCACTTCTGTGGGGGCACCGCGGACCCGTAGTGAGCACCGTGAGTTCCCCAGACGCCCGAGGGAACCATCCGAGGCCCCGCAGACACCTGTGGGTCTGACCCGGGGCTCCCAGAAATCCTTGGGCCTACCGTGGGGACCCAATTGTGGCCCACGGTGACCAAAGGAGACCACCTGGGGGCCATGGTGCTGGCAGGATCCACCAGCAGGCCTCCAGAACCTGTGTAAAAAGGGCTGATGGTAAACTGTAGGTCTGTCCAGGTGCCCTGCCAGCCCACCGGGGACTCGCGTGGGGCTGCGTTATGAACCCTGTATGTAAAAGAATAAATCTTGTATTTATGGGGGGGCATATGGGGTGGGTAATGTATTTAATAAATATAATGCTGTTTATTGTGGGTCATTGTACTGTTTTTATTGTGGGTACTGGGGGTGGGGGGGTGTTTCCCCAACGGTATGTGGGTATGCCTCCCTTGTGGGTACTGACTGGGTGGTTAGGCCTCACGGGGGGGGGGTTAGTGTGGGAGGGTATGTAGGCATCCCGAGTGGTGGGTGAGGGTGGGTTAACCCCTTAATGACTGTAGCGGTTAATAACCGCTATGGTGATTAAGGGGTTAGGGGACATTACTATGGATGTTTTAATTTTTGTGTCTGTTTTGCAGAAGCGGAGGGGCCATGGCCAGGATGGGGGGGGGGTAACGGTATGTGGGTAGGGGGTGAGGGTGGTTAGACCTCACAGTATGCACATTGGGTCCCCCCCCTCCCCACATTTACATACACTGCACTCACAGCAATACAGGCAGGGATGGAGATTTAACAGAAACATTAGGGGGAGGGGGCTTTACACAGACCACAGTCAAGGAGGTGGGGTTATAACCCACTCCCCCTCCCCACATTTACATACACTGCACTCACAGCATTACAGGCAGGGAGGGAGATTTAACAGAAACATTAGGGGGGAGGGGGCTTTAAATCTCTCTGCCTTCAGTGTAATCTCCTTAAAGCACCCTCCCCCCTAATGTTTCTGTTACATCACTCTGCCTTCAGTGTAATCTGTTTAACAGAAACATTAGGGGGGAGGGGGCTTTAAACAGATTACACTGAAGGCAGGGAGATACAGGGGATTTACTGTACTGTATGTTGTTTATTGCAATGCTTCAATGTGTGTATAATGTATAATGTTTTTTACAATTAGATAGATGTAATCCTTGGTATTGTAAGGGTTAGCTTTGGTTTTAAATTGTGTTTTCTGGTTGGTACGTACAGTATATATTGATTTTTGTTTACTTGATTGGTTAAAATAGTTGACTTGTTTGGAAGTGTTTGTATTTACTGGTACAGTAGCTTGCAATGATATTGTTAACATTCATTTGCAGAATGTATATGGTGCATAGATTTTATGCATCATTTATACAATGTAAATGCAATGTACTGTGTGGATTGGAATGTTATGTTTTATATTGTAAGATCAGTTTGGATTATTAAATGGATTATTATTATTATTATTATTGTCTGTATGGAGAAGCGTTATTTGTAGGACAGTATGATTTTGTTAACCATTCTACATTTATTTGTATATTGGTTCATCATGTGTGTATATTACTGTGTGTGTATATATATATATATACAGATATATATATATATATATATATATATATATATATATATATATATATATATATATATATATATATATATATATATATGCAAATATAACTGTATGCTCATCTGCATGTCTTAGGCAGGTCTGCAACCCCGCCTTTCCCCATTATCAACCAGCATACAGCACTTCCACTGCAGCAAGGGATTCTGGGAAATGACATGCAAATGAGCACACAGTGTCACTTTTTGCCTCAATAACCATTTTTAACATGGTTCCCTATAGGCTTAAGCTTGCTGCATGCTCACAGCTTTGAGCACAGCAAGGGTTAAGGTGCATTCCTATAGGGAACCATGTTAAAATGGTTATTGAGGCAAAACGTGACACTGTGTGCTCATTTGCATGTCATTTCCCAGAATCCCTTGCTGCAGTGGAAGTGCTGTATGCTGGGTGATAATGGGGAAAGGCGGGGTTGCAGACCTGCCTAAGACATGCAGATGAGCATACAGTTATATTTGCATATTTGCTTTCCTGTGGAGGGTTTTTGTCACTTTTTTTACTCACCATAATTTAACTCAGTATTATGGTTTAGCCTATCCCATAGCCTCTCTTGCATTCCCAGTAAAATCAACCCCACACTGATGAGACCCATCAAGGTCGAAACAGCTGTCTGTGGGTGGTTTTCTGGGTATGCACCTTAACCCTGGCTGTGCTCAAAGCTGTGACCATGCAGCAAGCTTAAGCCTATAGGGAACCATGTTAAAAATGGTTTTTGAGGCAAAAAGTGACACTGTGTGCTCATTTGCATGTCATTTCCCAGAATCCCTTGCTGCAGTGGAAGTGCTGTATGCTGGGTGATGATGGGGAAAGGCGGGGTTGCAGACCTGCCTAAGACATGCAGATGAGCATACAGTTGTATTTGCATATTTGCTTTCCTGTGGAGGGTTTTTGTCACTTTTTTTACTCACCATAACTTAACTCAGTATTATGGTATAGCCTATCCCATAGCCTCTTTGCATACCCAGTTAAAATCAGCCACACACTGATGAGACCCATTAAGGTTGAAACAGCTGTCTGTGGGTGGCCTTTTGGCTAAGATCAAGAGGATGGAGGTCGCCATGGAGCCCGCTGGGACCACCCTGCACAAGGAGAAGAAGAAGAAGACGAAGAAGGAGAAGCACACAGCACCCCCGGAGACGGTCCCCAGCAGCCAGGAGATGGACGGAGGAGGCCCAGCGGCAACCAGCTCCAGCGGCTCAGGCGACGTTGCCACCCCCAGCGGCCTCACCCCCACTGCCAGCACCAGCAGCGGCGGCCCCAGCTCCAACCCTGGAGCTGGGAGCAGCAGCAACAGGAGGATCCCCCGCCTGGAACCCTGGATGAGGCAGACGGTGGTGATGCAGCTGAGGGAGGTCGACGGACAGTGCCCTCTATTGGACGCTGAGACCTTTGCCAAGGAGCTGGTGCGCAAAGCAGGCTTTAATCCGGACGAGATACTGAGCATCCAGGACCTCAGGGGTGGCCTGTTTTTCGTCACCTTCGCCACGGCGGGAGCCTGCAGGAGGTACTGGGAGGCTTTCCAGACCCTGAAACAGGAGGTCCCCTTCTCAGAGTTCGACGTGAACTGCCCTATCCAGAGGGACGAGAAGAGGATCACTGTGACGGTGAGGAACCCCCATATCCCTGGAAAGGATATTGCTACCTTTCTGCGGCGCTCTTGCACCGTGGTGAAGGAGCCGAGCAGGATCAAGGACAAGTTGGGGTACTGGATGGGAAAGTGGAGCATGGTAATTCGCTTGTGGCCAAATCCAGAAGCGGCAGATCGGCTGCACCACCTCCCTCCCAGTTTTTCACTTGCGGGCAGCTCAGGGAGGATCTTTTACCCTGACCAGCCCCAGACCTGCGGTAATTGCAGGAACCTGGGGCATCAGTGGAAACAGTGCACCCTGAAAGCCTGCAGAAACTGCAAGAACACCGGACACGAAACAAAGGATTGTCCCCGCCAGAAAACCTGCGACCTGTGCGGAGAGACAACCCACATGTTCCGGGACTGCCAGCTGAGGGTCAGGAGCTACGCAGAGGCCGCGGCGAAAGGCGCAACACCGGGCGCGCCCCTGACAGCAACCCAGAAGGCAGCCAAGAAGCCCCCTGCAAACCAACCCGTAAAGGCACAAGGGGGTAAGTATTAGAAGGAGCAAAGGGAAAAGGAGGCCACCCAAGCAGCGCCCGCTGCGGCTCCTGAGCCCGCTGCCCCTTCAGTAGCAGCCCCCACCCCACACCTTCCCACCCTCACCCCTGCAGCAACACTCCCTCCCACACCCACTGCTGCTGCAACCCCCACCCTCCCCCCTACCCCAACCCTCCCCGCCCACCTACCACCCCTTGCCCCCTCCTCCCAACCCTCCACTGCAGCCCCCCCCCCACGCTCCACGAGGCTGCAGCCCCTCCCTCTTGAACACCTCTCCCCAGCCCCGAGGCTGTTGCACCCCCTCCCTCTTCCTCCCTTGCTACAGATACCGCCCCCATAGCCCAGACCGGAACGGAGAAGCAGGGAATAAAGAGGAGAGCCCCTGAGACGGATAGCCCGCACCAGGGGCTGGAGCAGAAGAGAGCCCAAATGCAAATCGGCGACTCACCCACTTCCAGCGACGCTGACAGTGACCTTGAAAGTGACCTGGAGGAGGAGGAAGCAGAGATGCAGGAGGCAGCCATTGCAGAGGAGCAGGCGGCCATTTTAGAACAGCCACCTAGCGAGACACAGGTGACCGTGGAAGAGCTCATAAGAGAGGGGCGAGAGGCAGCAGAGACCCTCCTCCTCCATGACAACCTTGGGCAAACCATGGATCTGCTAGTCCAGCTGTGCGAGGAGATCAACAAGACCACCCACGCCAGCGAGGATGGTAACTAGTATCACTGCATGTCTGTCCAACCCTTTATCCCCAAACTAATGGCGTCTTTTAACATTTTCTCCATTAACGTAAGGAGCATAGGAGAGCGGATGAGACGTGCCAGAGTACTAACATTCCTTTCTTTACAGAAATGTGATGTGTATATGCTACAGGAATGTGCCTTACCTTTTTCTCGATCCTACAGGCACCTGAGCGGGCAGTGGTCTCACGGCCCCTCATACTGGTCTGAGGGGAACGGGTGCAGGAACGCGGGTGTAGCCATTTTGATCCGGGGGGGATGTTTCACTGTTGATTCTGTCCATGAACTCGTCTGCGGCAGACTACTGGTCGTAGACGGTTCGTGGGCAGGGGAGCCGATTAGGCTCATCAATGTGTACGCCGCCCCCCGGAGAAATGAGCGCTTGGAACTTTTCCAGCACCTTCGCCCTTGGCTCGCAACCTCCAGGGCAGTGGTGATGGGTGGGGATTTCAACTGCACGATTGAGGTGGGGGGGCGCGTGCCCCCCAGCAAATCATCAAAGATAGATGTGACGTCCAGGCTACTCACGGCGATGATTGGGGAGGCATCCCTGAAGGTGGGATCTATGGGAGCAGGCGCCGCAAACTACTCTTGGTGCCACCCAAATGGTTCCGTGCGTTCTCGGATTGACTTCCTGTTGACCACCAAGCAGGTACAGCACAGACAGCACTCCATGGTCGCAGTACATTTCTCTGACCACAGAGCCATTCATCTCCAGGGGCGCCTGGGAGGAGGTTTCCCCCCAGGGCCAGGATCCTGGAAGCTGAACTGCGCACTGCTGGAAAGGGAGGAGATCATGGAGGAGCTGAGAACAGCATACACAGCATGGAAAGAAGAAAAGGCCTGTTTCCCCAGCACTGCAGAGTGGTGGGAATTCACGAAGATAAGGATCCGTTGCTTCCTGCAGGCAAAGGGCAGACGCCTGGCGTGTGAGAGGAAGGGGGAGTTCGAGGGCCTGCAGCGCAAGCTGCAGTCCCTGCATGACCTCAAACGCTGCGGATGGAACGTGGATGACGACCTGGAGGAAACCAAGGAGAGCCTGCAAAAGCACTTTGAGGAGGAATCCAGACGAATCATCTTCCGTTCCAAGGTGGAGAACCTTGAGAGGGGGGAGAAATGCAATGCCTTCTTCTTCAAGAAACTCCACTCTGCCCACATGCCCCTGAGGGAGCTGCGAGACAAAGATGGCAACGTGCAGCAGGGGAAGGAGGAAGTCATGGGAGTCGTGAAAGATTTCTATGAAGACCTCTACTCCCCAAAAGCATCAGACCGAGACCAGGCTGACAAATTCCTGTCAGGGATTACAAACACCATCGACCCGGCAGGAAAAGCAGCCATGAACGCCCCCCTGACGCTGGAGGAGCTCCACGCTGCAACCAAATCCTTTAAGAAGGGTAGGACGCCGGGCGGAGATGGTATCCCAGCTGAGTTATACACGAAGCTGTGGGACCTGATCGGCCTGGACCTGCTCGAGCTTTACAGGGAAATGGAAGCAGAAGGTAGGATGCCCCCAACGCTGAGGGAAGGAATGCTGACGCTCTTGTACAAACGGAAGGGGGAGAGGTGCGACCTCAAGAACTGGCGTCCCATCTCCCTCCTGAACGCGGACTACAAGATCCTAGCAAAAGTCCTTGCGAACAGACTGAAGAAGGTCATCAGCCAGATCATCCACCCAGACCAGACGTGCGGCATCCCCGTATGCAGGATCGCAGACAGCCTCGCCCTAATCAGAGATGCAGTCCACTACATCAAAGACCGCCGTGTACACGCGGCCCTGGTCACCCTTGATCAGGAGAAGGCCTTTGACCGTGTCTCCCATGATTTCATGGGCAGGGTGCTGCGTGAGTATGGGATGGGGGAGATGTTCTGTTCTTATGTTAACCTGATGTACCTTGACATTTGCAGTGTGACGATCGTGAACGGATGGAAGACTAACCCCTTCCCTGTCCTCTCAGGGGTTAGGCAGGGCTGCCCTCTTTCACCTCTCCTTTTTGTCTGTTGTATAGAGCTCTTCGCCCAGTGCATCAGACGAGACGCAGAGATCAGAGGGATCGTCGTGCCAGGACCCCAGAGACGCGAAGTGAAGTGCTCGCTCTACATGGATGACGTAACCATCTTCTGCGCAGATAGCCGGTCGGTGAGGACGCTGGTCCAGACGTGCGAGGATTTCGGGAAAGCTTCAGGAGCAAAAGTCAACTGCGGGAAGTCAGAGACCAAGTTATTTGGGCTTTGGAACCTGACTGCCGACCCCCTCCCCTTCCCCATCAGAGCAGGCCTCATTCAAATCCTTGGAGTCTGGTTTGGTGTGGGGAGCGAGGCCGCTGCCCTGAAGAGCTGGAACGAGAGGCTGAACAAGTTGAAGCAAAAGATCGGATTGTGGCGCCTCAGACCCCTCACCATTGAGGGGAAAAAGCTGGTACTGCTGAACGAGATCCTCCTTGTCCTGCAGTACGTGGCCCAGGCATACCCGCCTTCGACCAGAACCTGCCAGGAGATCTCCATGGCAGTGTTCCGCTTTGTCTGGGGGGCCAAGTTTGAGAGGGGAAAGCGCGAGGTGATGTACAAAGAGCCGCACAAGGGGGGTAGAGGAATCCCCGACATCCCCACTATGCTGCGCGCCTTCTTTGTAAGCAACTGCGTGCGGATCACCCTGAGAGACTGCGACAAAGACTCCTCTGGCTATTCCATGTCCCGCCTCCTACTCCTGCCGCTCTGGAGAGCACTGGGGTGGGACAAGTGGGACAGCTCCATCCCTTACAGCTGGCGCACGCCCTGGTTCTACAAGGACGTGAAGACGTTTGTGAGGCAGAACAATCTGGAGGGAGTAAAACCAGACCTGTGGAAGCCCAAGGTCATCTACAAAATTATCAGGGCTAAAGACATCATGGAATCGGTCCCAGGTCTCCACCCCAACACCTTTGGAACAGTGTGGAGGAATGTGGCATCGAAAAGACTAATGAACAAACACAAAGACATTGCTTGGCAGGCCATACACGGGGGACTCCCTGTGAATGCGGACAAGTACCAGAGTAAACTCAGCCTCGTGAGGCACTGCCCCAGGTGCAACCCAGTGGAGGAAAGCATCATACACCTCTTCTGGAACTGCCCCTTTGCGCAGGCCTTGCTGCGCGCGCTGGACACTGACTTAACGGATTATATACCGAGGAAGTGCGTCACGTACTACTCGGTGTTCCACGGACTTTTCACAGGAACACACACAGAGGACGCAATCGAAGGCGGTTGGCGTCTAATGTGCTGTTTCAAGGACGTTTTACTATTCGCCAGGGAACGTTTGATCAAGGGGAAGAAGAGGATGTCGGTACAGGACTGTCGCAGGCTGCTCCACAGCCTGCTCAAGGACTATTCCATCTTTGACGGCCCTGAGGAGGAGGATTAAACACCCCCTCCCCACCCCCCCCCCCTTACTACCCCGCCCCAAAAGTTTTTCTGTGCAATAAAGTTAGAGATAATGTGTGTATGATATGTCATGTCTGTGGTGCGGTGCATACTTATAAATGCACTGCACCGCCGTGTTCGTCACAGTTTTTTTTACTTTGGGGAAACCATTAATAAAAATGTATGTGAGTTGTGTGGGATATGCACTGCGCCGTTGTTAACGTCGCGGTTTTTTTTTCGTTTGGAAAATGATTTATGTACTGTTATAATCTTGTTGTAAAGATTCGCTGCATAATAAAAGAATTTTCAAAACAAAAAGCTGTCTGTGGGTGGTTTTCTGGGTATGCACCTTAACCCTGGCTGTGCTCAAAGCTGTGACCATGCAGCAAGCTTAAGCCTATAGGGAACCATGTTAAAAATGTTTTTTGAGGCAAAAAGTGACACTGTGTGCTCATTTGCATGTCATTTCCCAGAATCCCTTGCTGCAGTGGAAGTGCTGTATGCTGGGTGATGATGGGGAAAGGCGGGGATGCAGACCTGCCTAAGACATGCAGATGAGCATACAGCTATATTTGCATATAGCTATATATATTATATATATATATATATATGTACAGTATATATATACACAGTATATACTGTATATGTATAGGGATTGTTATTATATATATATACTGTATATATACATTATATATATATACAATATATATTTATTTCTCTTCATGTATTTATTTAGATTTATTTATTAATTGTGGGGCTGCTGTGCGTGAATTTTTTTTATTGTGGGTAGCGGGGATGGGTGAAGGGGATGTTTGGCCCTTGGTGTGAGTTTAGGACTTGCGGGGGGGGGGTGGGGTTTTGCCGGTGCACTTAACCCCTTCACGGCCGTAGCAGTTAGTACCGCTACGGTCGTGAAGGAGTTAAGTGCACCCGCTACCTCCCGCAAGCCCTAAACAACCACCGATGGGGCTAATACCCCCTTCACCCACCCCCACTACCCACAATAAAAAAAATTCACACACAGCAGCAGCAGCACAATTAATAAATAAATCTAAATAAATAAATAAATAAATATAAATAAATACATTTAAAATACATTTTTATTGATAGTGTAGATGTGCAGAGGGTCTCCGGAGCTGAACCGCTGGGTGCCGGTATCCCTCTGCTCTGCTTGGTTTACAGGCCACGATCACGTGATCGGGCCCTTTAAACGCAGAGGGATACCGGCACCTCATAAAGGGGGCTGTATCTCGGGAAGCAGGGGGTCCCCCGACCTGAAACCAACGCGGTTCAGCTCCGGAGACCCCCTGCACATCTACATTATAAATAAAAATGTATTTCAAATGTATTTATTTATAGTCATTTATTTATTTAGATTTATTTATTTATTTTTTGGCGGCTGCTGTGTGTGAGTTTTTTTTTATTGTGGGTAGCGGGGGTGGGTGAAGGGGGTATTGGGGTATTAGCCCCAACGGTGCTTGTTTAGGGCTTGCGGGGGGGTAGCGGGAGGGCTTAACCCCTTCATGACCATAGCGGTATTAACTGCTACGGTCGTGAAGGGGGTTAAGTGCACCCGCAACCCCCCCCCGCAAGTCCTAAACTCACACCAAGGGCCAAATACCCCCTTCACCCACCCCCGCTACCCACAATAAAGCGGGCACGGTGAGTTAACCCCTTCATTACCTTAGTGGCTATCCGCTATGGTAATGAAGCAGCATTTCTGTATTTTAATAATATTGTGCAGGAGCAGGGGGTCCCCTGAGCATTAATTTCTGGCTCAGGGAACCCCCTGCTCACTGTACAATATTATTAAAATACAGAAATGCTGCTTCATTACCGTAGCACATAGCCGCTAAGGTAAGGAACGAGTGTTTATTTATATATGTTTTTTATTCATACTGTACATGTGGAGAGGGTCTCCGGAGCAGAAACGTTTTGGTTTTAGGTCTGGGGACCCCCTGCTTCCCGAGAAACAGGCCCCTTTATGGGGTGCCGGTATCCCTCTGCTTTGTTTACAGGCCGCGATCACGTGATCGGGACCTTTAAACGCAGAGGGATACCGGCACCTCATAAAGGGGGCTGTATCTCGGGAAGTAGGGGGTCCCCAGACCTGAAACCAACGCGGTTCAGCTCCGGAGACCCCCTGCACATCTACACTATCAATAAAAATGTATTTTAAATAATTTTTAATGTGCCGATGTTTGCGCAGAGAGCAGCGGTTCTCTCACTGCTGCAAACACATCTCGCCAGGGGACGGCCTATAGTATCATTGATGTGCATATACAGTACTCTATGTGTATGTTAGGGGTTATAGGGGTTGTTGTTATACAGTATATACTGTATATATACAGTATATACTGCATTACAATTCATGAATTTCTCGGCTTCAAAGACAACAGCTCGCAAACGCCCCCATGCGTTTTTACACGGCATTGCAGTATTGCAGCCAGCCGGAATAAAATGCTTAAATCACAGCCGCGGAAATAACGCTATATACCCCGGGAGAAAATTATACAAAACCGCACATCACCGGGATACTCTGAAATTCGCGGAGCTAGCCAACTAAGAATAAAGTTGGTCGCCAGTGTACACATATACATATATATATATTGTGGTAATTCTTAAGGTTTATATGAGCTTACTGGGTATCTCTGCATTTATTAACTTTGTCCAGCTGGTCTCAGCTGTTTTGGAGGTTGGTGGCCCCTCCTCCCCAGGTTTTAAGCTCGCCCCTCCCCACTTTCCATATGTACAGGTCTTTTCATGTTGCTGTTTCTGACAGATCCAAAGCAGATCATTCTTCCTGTACATACACTGGCGACACACTTTATTCGAGCTCGGCTAGTCCCACGAATTCGGGTATACTCGGGTGTATTGAGGTTTCTGACTGTTTTCTGCCCGAGTGCATTGCATTATTTTCCAGGCAGGGATTGAAGCATTTTATTCCCGCTGGCTGCAATACTGCACAGTATATATATATATACTGCTTTACAATTCATGAATTTATGCCATCTGGTAGACACGCGAAGCATTGCAGCCTATTAAATCCTAATCATTATCATTTAACAGATCAGCCGCCCATCAGCCAGGCATGAACCATGGCTGGGAAGGCAAACGCAACGGGGCTTGTCTGAGGTGAGGAGCGGCGCATTCCAGGTATCTGCCAGGTACATACTGGGTATTTGCTCGAATAAAGTGTGTCGCAGCAGTACAGGTAAATAAGAATTGTAATCAGTTAGTGTTAGGACCTGCGATATTATGGTCATGTCTTGAAGTGGCTCGCAGGCTTATAATGCTATGACCAAAGGGTTAAACTAAATTACCCTTTTTTCAAGATATATATATATCTATATATATATATATAGATATAGATATATATAAATATGTATATATCTATATATATATATCTATATATATATATCTATATATATATATATCTATATATATATATAGATATATATATAGGTATTTTACTGTGTATTTTTGTCATATTGGAAGTAGCTCTGGGCTCCCTTTGTGTTGTGTTTTTGTTTATTGGGAGAGGTGCATTTGGAGAGGGAATTAGAAAAAAGCTTAAAGAAGAGCAAGCAATTTCAGAAATGTAATGAAAATGTTTACTTGCGAGGCCAGATTATCCAAATTAGGACTGCAAAAAAAGTCGTTTAATAAAAGGATGTTGCAAAGGAGATTTTTTTTTTACCATATCAAGTATTATTAAAAAGGCATTTGCATGTTTATATCAAAATCAATCTAATTGTTAATAGTTTGAGAAATTGAAAGGTATCATTTAGTACCATTACTAAATTGTGACATTTCATAACAAATTATCTAAGAAATACTTGCCTTTCTTTTTCTTCTTTTTCTTTTTCATGTCCCCTTGCCTGTACTCCAGAGAAAGGTAATATCATGTGACTTCATTAGTTAACAGTTCTCTAATTTCTTCTGCTATTTTTATTATAAGGGTGACTTTTTCTATAACCCTGTATATACAGAGCTGCATAAAATAAAATATATTAAAAAAAAAAAAAAAAAGTTATTGCTGCATAAAAGAATATATATATCATATTTTTGTACTATAGTATGACATGGACATGCACAAAGACTCAAGGCGTTGCACAGGCTCTCAGTGATCAAAGGCAAGAGCATTTACTACAAGGTGGCCACAGACTAAGTAAATTATTCTTTGTCAAAACACCAGTCAGAGTTTTATTCTTCTGATATGCTATTTGAACAGAAAGAGAAATGATAACTCACCCTTGTTCTTTTAATTGATTTTCTCCAATCACTTTTCCAGCTTTTTTACGAATAAATGTAGCTCCAGTGGAATTTTCCAAGGCGTCTACTGTACGTCCACTTTCAAGGTCATAGTGTGAGAAGATGGCAAGTGTTTACTAAGACTTAACGACTGATGCTAAGGAAATTAAACAGTTTTTTTTTCTAAACATATGAACACTAAACAAGGAACAGGAACCCAGCATGTGCACTCAGTTACTTAACTGGATGATTGATGAGTAGATTAATAAACTTTATTTACACAAACTATAAAATAATGGACATTAAAATAGAGCATAGACGCAAAAGTGATCCTATTGGAGTACTGTGACGGTAGGGGGTAGCCGGTCTGCATAATAAAGGTTACACCCGACTGGTTACCCCTGAAAACCGTGGGTCCCTGGCAGCTAAGTAGCACCATAAGCCAGGGGCCATTATATTGTACAATGTAAAAAGGCATGACCTGTTTTTTTGACTTCACCTGTTCCCCTTTTCCCAGAAACATAAGACTTCGGGAGTAAGTTTTAGGTGGGATATTTGGGTAGAAATCAAGTTATTTTGTTTGCAGGAGTTCAGGGGACAAAGTTACCGGTAGTCCCCTGCGGGTACATGCCTGCATGGGGTAAATTACACTGGGGCTGCAGTGTCCCTCAGACGCCTGATTTTCGAGCCCACATATCCCAGACCCATTTCCCTCAGAGGTACAAGGTTTCCCAAGACATACAGTATTAAGTATTAAAATATGTTTTAAAGTGTGGTGCATTTTGTATAAATGTCTATGCAGCCAGCCCAGACATCCACATAGGTGCCGAAATGTCTGTAAAGACATCGGAGTTCAAAGGAGAGAGGATTTCCAGAGGTGACAACCGTTTGAGCGGTGAAGGGCTATTCACCAGGTCCAGAGTTGAAAGGGCACCCCGTGGGGACACCTTTTGAGACTGCTAGACCTTGTGGAGCCTGTCCAGCGGGTGGCAATTGGTTAGCAGGGTGAAGATGGGGCTCGTAGGCGCCTTTCCCATTGGCTAATCCATATTTCCTGCCCACCCGTTTTTTCGAGCCGGCTTGGCACGCCGCCTCCTCTGACGTCAGCCAAGAGATGAGCCCCCGTTTCTATTGGCTAGTTGGACAGAGTTCCCACGCTCTGATTGGTCGCTCCTCCTACTTCATAGTTACATATATAGTTACATAGTAGATGAGGTTGAAAAAAGACGTACTGTACGTCCATGAAGTTCAACCTATGCTAAATTTAGACAACAGATACTTTATTCTATATCTATACTTACTTATTGATCCAGAGGAAGGCAAACAAAAAAACCCATTAAGGGGGAAAATGAATTCCTTCCTGATTCCAAGAATTGGCAATCGGATTAATCCCTGGATCAACATCCTTCCCATGTATACTTATTTGGTATATCCCTCTATACCTTTCCCATCTAAAAAGATGTCCAACCTTTTTTTGAACAAATCTATTGTATCTGCCATCACAGTCTCCATGGGTAATGAATTCCACATTTTAACTGCCCTTACCGTAAAGAACCCTTTCCTTTGTTGCTGGTGAAATTTCCTTTCCTCCAACCTTAAGGGATGGCCCCGAGTCCTTTGTACTGCCCGTGGGATGAATAGTTCATTTGAAAGCTCCTTGTATTGTCCCTGAATATATTGGTATATAGTTATCATATCCCCTCTTAGACGCCTATTTTCTAATGTAAATAAATCTAATTTAAATAGCCTCTCCTCATAAGTTAGAATGTCCATCCCATTTGGTGGCTCTTCTCTGCACTCTCTCTAGTTCCATAATGTCTTTTCTTAGAATTGGTGCCCAAAATTGTACTCCATATTCAAGGTGTGGTCTTACTAATGCTTTGGAAAGGGGCATAATTATGTTTACTTCCCTTCCATCCATTGCCCGTTTGATGCAAGATAAGATCTTGTTTGCCTTTGCAGCTACTGCATGACATTGGGCACTATTGCTAAGCCTGCTGTCTACAAGCACTCCTAAATCCTTCTCCATCAAGGATTCCCCCAATATATTTCCATTTAATTTGTAAGTCACCTTTTAATTCTTGCATCCCAAATGCATAACCTTACATTTATCTGTATTAAACCTCATTTGCCATTTACCTGCCCACGTTTCCAGTCTCTCCAAGTCCTTCTGAAGAGAAATTACATCCTGCTCTGATTCTACTACCTTACACAATTTAGTATCATTAGCAAAGATGGAGACTTTGCTGTCGATCCCAACCTCAAGGTCATTAATAAACAAGTTAAAAAGCAGGGGTCCCAGTACCGATCCCTGAGGTACTCCACTCACGACTTTAGCCCAACCTGAAAAAGTTCCATTTATGACAACCCTATGTTGTCTGTCCTTTAACCAGTTTTCAATCCAGGTGCATATTTTATTACTGAGTCCATTTTTCTTTATTTTGTACACCAACCTCTTGTGTGAAACCGTATCAAAAGCCTTTGCAAAATCTAAGTAGACAACATCAACTGGATTACCCTGGTCTAATTTCCTACTTACCTCCTCAAAGAAACAAATAAGGTTAGTTTGGCAAGATCTATCCTTCATAAATCCATGTTGACTATTACTAATAATTTTGTTTTCCATTAGGTATTCCTGAATATTATCCCGTATTAAACCTTCAAGTAGTTTCCCTACTATTGAAGTCAGGCTTACAGGTCTGTAATTCCCCGGGTGTGATCTAGCTCCCTTTTTAAATATAGGCACCACATCTGCTTTACGCCAATCTTGTGGTACTGAGCCTGTGGAAATGGAGTCCTTGAATATTAAATATAATGGTTTTGCTATTGCTGAGCTTAACTCCTTGAGAACTCTTGGATGTATGCCATCGGGGCCAGGTGCCTTATTTACTTTAATTTTTTCAAGTCGCTTATGAAATTCTACCTCAGTTAACCAATTGGTCATTAATATGGAGGTTGTGGCTTCCTCCTGTGGCGCTACTATTGAACTTGATTCTTCCCTGGTAAACACAGAGGCAAATAATTTGTTTAATACCTCAGCTTTTTCCTTATCTCCAATAACCTATATTTTCTTTTTTAATTTTTTGTTATTAAGGTACTTAAAGAACTTTTTTGGGTTGACCTTACTTTCTATTCCAATCCTTTTTTCATTATCCATTTTTGCTAATTTAATTGCTCTTTTGCAATTTTTGTTACATTCCTTATAATTCTGATACGATGTCTCTGTCCCTTCTGACTTAAAGAATCTAAACGCCTTCCTCTTCTTGTCCATTTCCTCCCCTACCTGTTTATTTAGCCACATTGGTTTTGACTTATTTCTTTTATACTTATTACCCAAGGGTATACACTGATAAGTGTGCTTTTCTAACAATGTTTTAAAGACTGCCCATTTATCTTCTACATTTTCCCCTGCAAAAACATCATCCCATTGTATTACTACTAGATTAGACCTCAGTTTATTAAAATCTGCCTTTCTAAAGTTTAAAGTCTTTGTTGAACCCAAGTAATCTGTTTTTTGATAATTTATTTCAAATGAGACCATGTTATGATCACTGTTACCCAAATGTTCCAGGACTTGAATATTTGTTATTACTTCTACATTGTTTGATATGACCAAATTCAGAACTGCCAGAACAATACTTCCATGCTAAAGAAACAACAGTGGAGGGTATGTAAGGAGATGGCCGAGGCAGAGAACAAGACTATCTTGTGGTTTGAGTCGAAGCGCAGGTGGGCTTTTCAAAGTTGCTCTGTTATGAATAGCAGAGCCACCGGCTTCGTTTATGAAACTAAAAGCCTGCCTTGCAGAGACAAGTCAGACGCCAGGTCCAAGTTCTCATTTTAGAATGTAGCGGTCGCGGCTAGGGTTTCTAGCTGAAAAGAGGACTAGGAAGCCGGGAGAGATTTCCAGTCAAGGTAAGCATTCCAAAGTAGGCACCCTCCACTTATTTGTGCCTAGTTATCACCCCCAGACAGTGTGTATTTTACCTGTATCTTTATATTTAATTGTGTGTATGTGGGTTTACTCGAATAAACCTCATTTTATTCCACAACTTTTTTTACCTATTGAATGATCCCAGTTAAAAGGTGTTAAAAGTCCTGGTCTCCCGTGACAGGATTTTTTCTGGTGGAAGCGGTGCGATCAGGCTTTGGGCTATAAGGTTTCTGCCCGGATTTATAGCACAAAACGAGCTCGTAGATTGCGAGCTCTCAAAACAAGTGACGTCGGATACATGTTATACAAAGCAGGGAATCACACTTTTCCATGTCATTTAGCTTAGTGCCACAAGGCGAAGATGGCTTCCCGATCAGAACGGTATAGGTCCTGGGACCGTGCAGCTGTGGTTGCCCGGTGTGAGGCATTCGGTCTGTTGACGGATGGGCACAGCAAGGTCAAGCTGGAAGCAATCCTGAAGGGGCATGAGGATGCCATTGCCAACGCGGTGGTGGCTGAAGCAGCAGTCCAGGTCGGGGCTGTTGCCAGTCCTGGGAGCGGAGCCCAGGGGACCGGTCGTGGTCGCCCTGGTGGCTTCGGGGGACCCTTGGCTTCGGGGACCTGTCACACTATGCAGAGGAACTTGCAGCAATGGTAGCTGTGACGGCAAGGGTAACCAGGCTTCATAAATAAAGGTTAAGTTCTCTGGTTGCACTTGAATCCCTGGCAGCTACCCAGCAATATAAACCAGGGGCCAGGTATATGTACATGTGAAGTTAAAGTGACCAGATTTTCCACTTTTCATGTACCCATTACCCCCAGAGTCATGAAAATTGCTGTAAGTTTTAGGTGGGCTATTTTGGTAAGAATGCAATTCTTTTATTTGCAGGAGTTTGGGGACTGGAGCTACCATTAGTACCTTAATTCTACCCGGCGAGCAGGCATGATTTTACAGTACGTGAGTAGAACTACACCAGTGCTGCCCCATGTCCCCCAGACTCCTACTTTTCAAGCCCCGAAAACCCAGTCCTATATCCTGTACAGTCATGAATCTCCCCAAAGTCCCCCATGTAATAAAAGGTAATTTATATGTTTGTTACATATATTATAAGGCTCTCTGCAACTTGCCGGGCATCCCATTAAGGTGCCAGCAAGTCTGTAGAGGGTCCGTAGTTCAAAGGGGAGAGGATGTCCAGAGGTGTGAAAACGTTTGGTGGGTGAGGGAAGGCCAATGGCCAGGTCCGGACTACAAAGGGCACCCAGTGGGGACATCTTTTGTAGTTTCCAGACCTGGTGGAGCCAACCCCGCAGGTGGCAATGCCTCCGTCACAGAGTCTGCTCCTCTTGGCTAAAATCATATTTCCCGCTCACCTGGCTTTTCAAGCCTGCTTGCCATGCCTACTCCTCTGATGTCAGCCGAGGGTCGAGACCCTCTTTCTATTGGCTGGCAGAAAGCGATTCCCACGCTCCCATTGTCTGCTCCTTCCCCCTCTGTTCTGGGGATAGTCCAGCGGAGTTATGTAAGGTGCTGACCGAGGAAGCAAGGTGCGCAACCAATCAGTGAGAGTCGATGAAGCTACGGCAGGCTTTTCAAAGTTGCTCTGTTCGAAATAATAGAGCGACCGGCTTTGTTTGGAAGCCTGAAAAGTCTGCCTCACAGAGACTAAGTCAGACGCTGGGACCAAGTTCTGAGAATTGAACGCAGCGGTCGCGGCTGGGAACTGAAGCCGAAAAGAGGACCAGAAGAACCGGGTGTATATCCCGTTCAGGTTAAGCTCATTCAAGCAGGCTGTAACGATGCGCGGAACACGCCCTCTGCGGCGTGTTCCTTCCTTACCTTCGTTTAACTTCTGATCGCCGCCCTCTAGCTGCGAGTCAAGATCCTGTGTCTTTAAGTATCCTGAAGCAAACAACGCCATCTTGCTTCCTGGCAAATCCTGCCTTCTTCCTCCTGACAGGAAGTAAGCCTCTCTCTGACTTCCTCATTCCTTACAGCTGCTGCTGCTACCTATTTAGCACTCAGTGGCTACCTGTCTGGGTTCCTGCAACTACTAACATCGCATGCTGTTCCTGCCTGGACCTCCTTGGGATCTTTACTCATCTCCTTTGGATTCCGGAAGACTGGGACAGTCACTCATTTACTACTGAGGTTAGTTTACCGTCGGGTAGTGTAGGACCTGCTAAGTAGGGTTTACCTTGATGTGGTAGCAGGCTTACAATACTGTCATGTCTCTGTGCTTGGCAACGCACCTCTGGACGCGTTGCGCATTCTCCTGCGCGCGGCACGCTCACGTGACTAAGTGTGCCGATCCCCAGCTGCACGGCAACTCACTCCTTTTCGTGTGTCCTGCGGATTCCCCACCTCACTATCGGGTCCATTCCCTTCTCCCTGCTTGTGCGTAGGAGCACAGGCGCCCTGCACCTAGGAAAGCCTAGATTTTTCCCCCAGACCCCCAGTAAGTATTTTTAACGGTTCATTGTTTATTTCTTCTTATTGTACGTGGGTTTAACAAAATAAACGCTATTTGTTTTTACCATCTCATTTTGCCTAATGAACGATCCTGGTAATCTATAAATGGTGTAAAAAGTACCTGGTCTCCCGACAGGCTTTTTTCTGGTGGCAGCATTGTGATCATTCGGCTTTGAACTATAAATTCCTGTGGGGGGTTTATGGTACAAAGAGGAGCTCATAGATTGTGAGGTCCCAAAACAAGTAGTACATGTACACACAGGACAGGAGAATGTACACTGGCGAAAATGTCTCAGTGTGAGAGTTACGGACTACCGACTTACAGTCGGGCTAAGATGTAACTCGAGGAGGATCTGGAGCACCACGAAGCCGGGCTGGCTTGTCCTCTGGCTATGAAGGCACCCGTGGCTACTCCAGCCAAGGATGTAACCCTGGATATCGAGATCGCAGATGACACAGAGTTCAAGAGTGAGGGTGAGCCACCTATGGTCCCACTTGCAGTAGCCCTGGTGGCTGATCTGATGGCTCTCATTACAGCCATGGCGTCGGACCACTTTTGAACAGCAACTGCAGCTGATCGCGGCTGCCCAAGATGCTCAGATGTCTCGTCCCTGTTGGGACCCCGTCCAGCCCAGACCCCAAGGGCATCTCATCACAGTTTTGCTAAGTTTGTGGATGGCACAAACAACATCAATGGCTTTATAAAGGTCTTTGAGGACCAACTGTCCCCACTGTTAACCGGCAGAGCCCTGAATGCTTTCCAGGGAATCCTGACCGTGGACAGCCACGTCTACAAGCATGTCAAGGCGATCTTGCATGACCGATATACCCTAAATCCTGAGGCTTACCAGGGACTGTTCCGATCTAGGGAAAAGACTGGCCGGGATACTCACTTGGAATTTGTGGGCCAGTTAGCCCAGCACGGTACCCAGTGGATTGTAGGGTGCATGGCTACCAAATACCAGGGACTGCAGGATCTCATCTTCAAGGAGCAGTATCTGGAGAAATGTATGCCTGATCGAGAGTGGGTCATTGACAAGAAACAAAAGACCTACACTGGGGCTGCCAGGCTGGCGGATGAGTATGTGACTACTCAACCACGTGCCAAGTGGGCACTCGCTCCTACCGGGACTGCCCAAGCCAAGGCAGCATTGGCCGCTCACCCTACCCCGACTTGGAAACCCAAACCTCCTGCCAGGGGGAATATAGCGAAGCCCATGGAGTTCATGCAAGAGCTGTGATGTCATCACTGCTATCTGACCGGATATCTGAGGCCAGATTGTCACAATCAGCACCGTTCCAGCATCCCCCCTCCGGGACAACATTCCCAAGCGGCAAAGGTGGTGACCAACGTGGGACTCATACCCACAGAGGAGCAGCGAGCAGCCGTCCAAATGGTACAGCTGAGGACACAGGCAGCGGTTCCTACACCACCTACAGTAATCCCAGTGGAGGAAACAGAAGGGCATCAAATTGCAGATGTAGGGCTGCAGGTAAACAACATCTGGAGGAAACATTTGTGTCCGGTGACCACCTGAGATCGCAAGGCAGCCAGCCTGATTGATTCCGGTGCTACAATTACCATGGTGCGACCTGACATGGTTAGACGGGAGACTATGCCAGACGGGAGACCTAGGTCAATCCAGGTCACCCGGGTGTTTCTCGACAGGGCTGCTGGTCGAGGAGTGAGAGACGTGGGTGTTTTGCCAGGGTTGCATACCGAGTTGCTACTCGGTAACGACCTGGGACGAGGTGCTGTAATTTTGCGAACGAAGATGCTTCTGTGGCTGCTGTCACCAGGAGCCAAAATCGGGCACTTGCCCAGGCAGGGAGCCTTTGGAACCCCTGCACACACTGAGGAAATCACCGTCCCCCTGCATCTGGGACCACTGAATCTCGAGGTCCCGAGAGACCAGACAGGTAAACCAGACCGAGTCTAGACAGTGTTCTGACATCCCTGCCAACATACCTGTTTCCCCAGCCCCAGACTTAGTGACTAAGGATGAGTGGCTGGAGCTGGGTGCCAGGTTCAGAGAAGCAGTGTGGTCCGATCCCATCTTAGATGGCATGAGACTTCAGGCGTCAGAGTCTACCTCAGAGTGGGTCGTATCAGTATCTCTGGCACCATGAGCATGTCCCTGATGCTCCAGACAGGGTATTGACTGGTAGAAGACAGCTGGTGGTACCCAGGAAGTATAGGCAGTAGTTGTTGCAGGTTGCCCATTCCATCCCACTAGCAGGACAGCAGGGGACCACTCATACCATAACCCGGCTATTGCAGCAGTTCTACTGGCAGGGGGCATCCACAGCAGTGGTGCCTGCCAGCGAGTAGGCAACTCGAGCGACCGTGTGAAGGTTCCCCTGAAGTCACTCCCGGTGATCGGTGAGCCTTTCCAGAGGGAAGTCATAGATATAGTGGGACCATTTATGGTCTCTAACTGGATCGAGAAGCGCTACATCCTCACGGTGGTTGATTTTGCAACCAGGTACCTTGAGGCCGTGGCACTTTTATCCATTGAGAATAGGAAAGTGGCAGAAGCTTTAATAGGGATTATTACTAGAGTAGGGTTCCCTTACTAACTAATATAGGTTAAGCATTTGGTTACCGTTGATCCATGTATTGAGGTTCAGGAGTGTCAGCTCTTGAGCCCAGTGTTTGTACATGCATTTTATAAAATTATGCGGCAATAAAGAATTTATGTGTTTTTACCTTTCCAGGAGTGCCAACAGGCAGAGATCGCTGAGCAATGAGTTTCAAGGTTTTTTTTTTTACGGATAAAGTGTTGTCAGAACATGCCTAGCTATTCGGGGTCCAGAGTTGCTGGATATCCCAAGAATGTACCCAAGAATCAGGTCTGAATCCCGGATATAGGCACATTGCTCTGGCAAAATCTCCCCCTAAACGCTTGCGTGACGCAATGCTAGGATTCCCTGCTTCAGCACAGACCAGAAAGGTAAATGGAGCATAGGGATGTGAGGTGTCCCTGGAATGGTCAAGGGGTCCCTAGGTTAAGGGGGGTGCCCAGTTAATGTCCAGGTCACCCAGAACCCGGTATAGGGGTTCTGCGGGTGCTACAACCATAGATAAGGTTGCAAAAAGTTTTTTAAGTTGAAGTCTAGTTAAAGTGTGTGGGGGATATGGCTAATAAGGAATAATGTGCAACTTCTTATTCTATTCCCCATAACCATAAGACTTAGGAAACTATAAAATGTATGGTTTATTAAACAGTGTGATTAAAGTACATACAGTATATGCTTGTGCACAGTATAAATGAGCTGGGTCTTTCCGGACCGATGTTCTGAGTGAGTCACTGGGCTACCAGCTTAGTGCCAGCGTGTCTACTCAGACATTGGTCGTGAAAGCCACAGAGGATGCCAGAGGTGTAAAGAGCATTTGGGCAGGAGGTTTAGGCTTGAGCACCCATGTCCTTGGATGAATTGAAGTCCTCAGTACTCAAATTGCCTTCCCAGGCTGTGAGGAGCCTAAACCAGTGGGTGGCTTCTGAATAACAAGTGGCAGAGGTGGCAAGCTTGCGCATGCCCTTAGCTGATTCAGAAGATCTGCTTGCCTGGCATCACTCTGATTGGCTGGTAGGAATTTTCCCACGCTCGGATTGGCTGTAGTATTTAATGAATTAACTCTGAAATACTATAAGAATCCCTCAGCCAATCCGGAGAGCAGATTTTAAGCACCAGAACATCAGTGGCAAATTTAAATGTACCAAAAGATGCCCCCAGAGAAATAGCAGCGAACTGGCTTCAGAAATTTCAAGGCAGAATATTTTCTAAATCCCACTTTTTGCAGCTAAATTCTGAGAATTGAACGTAGCAGTCGCAGCTAGGATTGCAAGCCGAATTTAGCTCCAGGACGTTTGGAGCCAACTACCGGTCAAGGGATTAAAGCACCTCCGGAAGAAAGAGCGGTGGCGTCAGGAACTTCATGCCGATTTGAGTTCCAGGACATTTCAGGCTGAGTCCCGATCAACTAAAGACTTTGTTTTTTCGTTCATTTCAACTAGGAAAGTCTAACTTTGTAGCCCAGTCCCCCAGAAAATGTGTCTCATGTATTTTGTGTACTGGGTATACTTGCAGGAGTGGCTGTTTTTGGGGAGTGTGCTGTGGGTTAATCTATTTTTAAAGTGCGATGTAATTTGAAGCCTGTAACTTTTTTTCCCCCTTTCTCCTGCCTGAGGCAGAGTGGGTGTGGTTGGTTAATTGGCTGGCCTAACACCTGCAGTGGGTGGGGTTAGTTAATTGATAACAAAACACACCTGGTGGGTGTCCCTATTTAAACAGAAGCTTCTAACGAATCCTGAGCTTGCGTGTACTGACTAATCTGTGTGGTTGATTTGAAGTGCTGGTTGTTTAAAGTGTGTGCAGTTAGAACCAGAAGCAGTTAAACAGGTATATTGAAGTACAGTTTACTGTTCGTACTTCTAAACTTCATAGTTGCTAGAATGAGCAGGATTGAAAATGCCACTCAATGCACATCTTGCCACATGTATATGCACTTGGAGTATATGTTCAAAGGAGCATACCGCTGTGAGAGGTGTGAGCGGGTGGTCTCTTTAGAATCAGAGATTTCTTATCTGAAGAGGCAACTTGCAATATTGAGGGACATTGGCAATCTTGAAAGGGAATTAGAGCTCACTGAGCAGGCCCTTGCTTCGACTAGTGGTGCAGATGGTGGCGCTGTTAGTGAGGAGCAGGTAGGTAGCTGGGTGACATTTAGAAGGGGAAGCAGGGGCAATAGGGAGAGGCAGGTCGTTTCTGAGCTGACACATCCCAATAGATTTGCCATGTTGAGTGAAGATATTGGGAATGTTGGGGCAGAAATGGCAAGGCTGGGGGAGACTAATTCCTCTAGCAGCCAGGGGAATAGTTCCTCCAGCACAGTGGGGACTCAGGATGCTCAGATACAAAGAAAGATTGTTGTGGTAAAGGACTCCATTATTAAAAAGGTAGATAGGGAAATCTGTTGCTGGGACCGCATGAACCGAACAGTTTGTTGTCTCCCAGGTGCTCGGGTTCGGCACATTGCGGATCGGGTAGACAGATTGTTGGGGGGGGGGGGGGCTGGGATTGACCCGACGGTCTTGGTACACGTTGGCACCAATGACAAAGTTAGAGAAAGATGGAGGGTCCTAAGAAATGATTACAGGGATCTAGGCCAAAAGCTTAAGGCAAGGACCTCCAAGGTAGTATTTTCTGAAATACTACCAGTGCCATGCGCTACCGCAGGGAGACAGTCAGAGATCAGGGAGGTTAATGCATGGCTAAGAAAGTGGTGCAGGAAGGAGGGGTTTGGGTTTTTAGAGCACTGTGACTTCTTTTCTGAGAGGTGCCATCTATATTCTAGGGACGGATTGCACCTCAATGAAGAGGGATCTTCTGTGCTAGGGGGGAGAATGCTAAAAAGGCTGGAGATTTTAAACTAGGATGGACGGGGGAGGGGAATGAAACAGATAATGAACTAAATGAAATAGATGAAGATACAAGGTGGTATGGAGATAGAATGAGGGCAAGTGCAAGTTTGACAAGCAGTGAGACACCCATAGTAAATACAGATAATACTAGAAAACTTCAAAAGACTAAACCAAGTGGGAGCAGAAAGGAAGGAGCAGATAAAATAATAGTACAGGCTGAAAAAAAACTTAAATGCATGCTTGCTAATGCAAGAAGCCTGACAGATAAAATGGGGGAGCTTGAATTAATAGCTGCAAGGGAGCAGTATGATATCATAGGCATTACTGAAACATGGTGGGATGAAACCCATGACTGGGCAGTTAATTTAGAGGGGAATTCTCTTTTTGGAAGAATGAACAAATAGAAGGGGATGTGGAGTATGTTTATATGTTAACCGGAATTAAAACCTATTTAAGGGATGATGTCTATGAAGGGAATGATGAAAATGTAGAGACTTTGTGGATAGAAATTAGCAGTGGAGGTAAAAGTATAAAGAAAATGTTTGTGGGAATATGCTATAAACCACCAAATATCTGTGAGATTGAGGAAGCTAAAATACTTTTGCAAATGGAGAAAGCATCAAAACTGGGTCATGTTTGTATAATGGGCGATTTTAATTATCCAGGCATAGACTGGGGCAATAAGATAAGCGTTACAACAAAAGGGAACAGGTTTTTGGGGGTGCTTAAAGACAATTATATGACCCAAATTATTGAGGAACCAACCAGGAGAGGGGCAGTTCTGGATTTGGTCATATCAAACAATGTACAGTAGAAGTAATAACAAATATTCAAGTCCTGGAACATTTGGGCAACAGTGATCATAACATGGTCTCATTTGAAATAAATTATCAAAAAACAGATTACTTGGGTTCAACAAAGACCTTAAACTTTAGAAAGGCAGATTTGAATAAACTGAGGTCTAATCTAGTAGTAATACAATGGGATGATGTTTTTGCAGGGAAAATGTAGAAGATAAATGGGCAGTCTTTAAAACATTGTTAGAAAAGCACACTTATCAGTGTATACCCTTGGGTAATAAGTATAAAAGAAATAAGTCAAAACCAATGTGGCTAAATAAACAGGAAGCGGAGGAAATGGACAAGAAGAGGAAGGAGTTTAGATTCTTCAGGCCAGAAGGGACAGAGACATCGTATCAGAATTATAAGAAATGTAACAAAAATTGCAAAAGGGCAATTAAATTAGCAAAAATGGATAAGGAAAAAAGGATTGCAATAGAAAGTAAGGTCAACCCTAAAAATTTCTTTAAAGCTGCAGTTCAGTCAATATCCTGCATGTGTGTTTTTTTTAATAAATCAGTTCTGTAGTAAGAAAAAATACTTTTAGCATTTTCTGTTTTTAAAAAACAACTTTGAAAGACCAATTTTCTTGTATTCTATTTTAACAGCCATTTGCTAAGGCACTGCCCCTTCTTGTCCTGTCACAAGCTCTGGAACACACCCCTTTGTCAGCCCTGCCCTCCCTCTAGCACTTGTCAATGCAGCAGTGCTCATGAATATTCATGAGCTTCCACTGCCAGTCAAGCAGATTATAAACAAATGCCAGCTTTTAATATGTCACCAAATTTCGACCTATCAATACATGGAAAACGAATTGAGCTGCAACTATACTGTTCTTTAGGTAATTAGAGATTGCACACATAAAACTATTGAAGTAAAAAAATAAATGTAAAAAAAAAAAAAAAAAAAGACTGAACTGCAGCTTTAAGTACCTTAATAACAAACAAATGGGAAAAGAAAATATAGGACCCTTTCAGTGTGAGATGGGTAGGCAGATTATTGGAGATAAGGAAAAAGCTGAGGTATTAAACAAATTCTTTGCCTCTGTGTTTACCAGGGAAGAATCAAGTTCAATAGTAGTGCTGCAGGAGGAAGCCACAACCTCCATAGTAATGATCAATTGGTTAACTGAGGAAGAAGTTCATAAGCGACTTGAAAAAATTAAAGTAAATAAGACACCTGGCCCCGATGGCATACATCCAAGAGTTCTCAAGGAGTTAAGCTCAGTAATAGCCAAACGATTATATTTAATATTCAAGGACTCCATTTCCACAGGCTCAGTACCACAAACAAACACTGGGGTATATTGTGCAATGATCCCATTTTGGGATCACATCTTGACGTTAAACCACGGTTTATTTACAGGAGAGCAAAAAATATCAAAAACTTGTTAGCTCCTAGTGATGTTTTTATAAGTAAGAGCAATACTACATCGAAAAAGAACTGGCTAGGGCCTAAACCAAAAGGCAACTATATCTGTGGTAATTGCACGATTTGTAAATACCAACATCCTGACAAATACACTTTTTATTCACAAGTAACGAAGGAAGTTTTTAATATTGATGACTTTATTCTTTGTACCTCTACACATATTGTATACCTATTGGAATGTGCGTGTGGGTATCAATATGTAGGCAGAACCAAACGCAGCCTTAAAGTTCGGATTCAGGAACATGTCAGAAATATTAAAAATGGTTTTGAAAAACATAGTGTATCTAGACACTTCCTGATACACCATAATAAAGATCCGTCAAGTCTCACTTTTAAGGGGATTCAGTTGATTCCTGTAAATAGAAGAGTTAAAACATTGTCTTCTAAAGAGACATATTGGATACATAAGTTAGATACTATGTCCCCTAAGGGGTTAAATGAGGATGTGGATATTTGGGCACTTTATTGAATCTTTAGCTCACCACCCCTCTGTACCTAGGGGATGTATCATTTATCTCTGTATCTCTGTTTTCCTTTCTTTATCCTACGCTTTTTTCTAGTTACATCTTTTTATGCAAGTAATGATGGTGTCTATTTTAAGTCGACTAATATTGTGTTTCTTTTATTCCAGCATGTTTTTTTTTTTTTTTTTTTTTTCAACTTATATTTTTTATTGTTTTGTTCAGTACATAATATGCATACAGTAAAAAGGCTCGTAAGAACAAACATTATCAGCTTACTGCATGTGTCATTCAACTTTGTAATTGGGTAGAAGGTTTTGGACATACGGGGCAGACAGACAGACAGGGGGGGGGACTCCGGCCAGCAGTCGGAGGGGAGAGACAGACAAAAAGAGGGGGAGAGAAAGGGAGGGAAGGAGGGGGGGGGGGAGTTCGGGGGGTCTCCTTCCATGATTCCGCCTCTGCCTCTCTCATGCTGGTTCTCTGCGTCTGAGGACTTTGTGCATACCCCGTAGGACCTCTAACTTTTGACTAGTGTGTCTCTCTCATTTTCTTTTAGGTCCCTCTTGGGGCCGGTGGGGTTTTGGAGTGGGGGGGGGGGGGGGGGGGCGGGGGCGGGGGGGCTGCTGCGTGTGTCTAAGTGTGGTGCGGGTTTTACCGTTAAGCACTTCCTCACGGGAGAACGCATTTGTTTCTATCAAAGCCAAATAGAGGTCCTCTCCACTCCCTGAATTTCTTTCTGGGCTAACCATGGTGCCCAGACTTTTTCAAAATTTTCGCCAGTGTCGTTGACCAGGCTTGTCAGCATTTCCAACTGGCATACCGTCCAAATTCTATGTCTAATATTTGGGAGTGAGGGAATTATGTTCTGTTTCCAGCGTGCTGCAGTCTCCCCCCTCATCGCCATAGCAAAGTGAGCTATCAACTTATTTTCTCCTTTAGTGAACCCAATTGCTGGTCTGTTCAGGAGGAACAGCCAAGGATCTAATGGGACGGGTTTACCCGTGATAATGTTTAACCAGTCCTTAATTGAGTCCCAGACTGGGACGATTTTGGGGCAGGACCACAGCATGTGCAACAAATCTGCCTGCTGTCCACACTGTCTTGGACACAATGGGGAGTAACTGGGCAGAAATTTAGCTAATTTTGTGGGAGTGTGATACCAGCGCATCATTACTTTATATGCGTTCTCCCTTAAGGTCGTGCACATAGAGCTTTTGGAGGTCGCCGTCACTATCCTTGTCCAGTCCTCTACCTCCAACTCCTCTCCTAGGTCTGTTTCCCATTGGGTCATATATCTGGTTTTGTCCTTTACTGTCGTGCTAGAACCGGTCACTTCTTTATACATCTGCGATGTGAGTCTCACCGTGGATGTCCCTGATCGACAGAGCTTTTCGAAATTTGTCATAGGGGATTTTGGCTGCACTTTTTGATAGAACGCCCTGATCTGGAGGTACCTAAAGATCTCGGCATTAGGGATATGGTAGTCTGATTTGACTATTTCGAAGATTTTTATTCCTTGTCTTCCCTCCAGATCAATCAATCGCTTTATGTTATTTTGTTTCCAGATAGAGAAATCTGTGCTGGACTGGCCCGGAGCAAAGAGGGGGTTATTCCAGATTGGTGTCATGCCCGATGCCCTGCTGGTCAGGCCATATTTGAGCCTTGTGCTTTCCCAGATTGACAGCGAGTTGGTCATTGAGGATAGCGGCAATTTGGTGCTATTGCGCACCTTCTTAGGGTACCAAATCAGGTGCTCTAGTTCCAATGGGGAGCAGGCCTCTCTTTCCAACGCGACCCACCTTTTAGAGTCGGGGTTAGTGTGCCATTGCACAATTTGACATAATTGGGCCGCTCGATAGTATGACAACAAACAAGGTACCGCTAGCCCTCCCGCCCCCGTTTGTGTGCGCATTATCTGTTTGCTCACCCTCGCCTTCTTACCTCCCCAGATAAACTTATCTATCTCAGTTTGGAGGGAGAGAGTTTCCTTCAAGCTTAGCGGCACTGGGAGTGTTTGAAAGAGATATAAGAGGCGAGGGAGCAAGTTCATCTTTACGCAGTGGATTTTGCCAATCCATGAAATTTTATTTTTGGCCCACCTATGGAGATCCTCTCTCAGGGTCCGTATCAGCCGCGGGTAGTTAGCTTGGCCAATTGTATTATATGTCCGCGTGATGTTGACCCCCAGATACTTAATTTGCTGTTTTTGCCAGCGGAAATTGAAGTTAAGGGCAATTAGTTTTTCTACATGTTTAGGGAGGTTTATATTAATAGCCTCCGATTTGCTCTGATTAATTTTGAACCCGGAGACCCTATTGAACCGTCCCAGCAGATCGAGCAGGTTTGGCAAGGAGGTGAGGGGCCTGGATACTGTCAGGAATACGTCATCCGCATAGAGTGCCACCTTATGCGTCTGGTTTCCGATGGCAATACCTGAGATGTCTTTGCTGTCTCGTATCTGAGCCGCCAGCGGCTCCATACACAGTGCAAAGAGGAGAGGAGAGAGCGGGCATCCCTGTCTCGTACCACTCTTAATTTGGAAGGGTTCTGAAGCGAATCCCTGGTGGGTAACCCTAGCCGACGGGGTCGAATATAGCGCCAATATAGCCTTTATTAATTTGTCACCCATTCCGAACGCTCCAAGCGTGGCTTCTAAGTATGGCCAGTCTATCCTATCAAACGCTTTTTCCGCATCCAGACTGAGCGCCATAACTGGTATATCGTTACGATTGGCTATTTCTATCAGATCAATAATCCGTCGGGTGTTATCTGATGCTTGCCGACCCTGGATAAACCCGACTTGATCTGGGTGCACCAGTCTGGGTAGGATAAGACTCAATCTATTGGCCAACAATTTAGAGTAAATTTTGATGTCCGAATTAATTAGGGATATAGGTCTGTAACTTTTACAGTCCTTTGGGTCTTTCCCTGTCTTGTGTATTACTGAGATGGACGCTTGGAGCATTTGGCTAGGGAACTGGGAGCCGTTCAGCACTTGGTTGAACATACGAAGTAGATAGGGGGCTAGTTGTTTTCTAAATTTTTTGTAGTAAAGGTTCGAGTACCCGTCGGGGCCCGGGGCTTTAGAGGGTTTCAGGTTTTTCATAACCTCCGATAGTTCCTCCATTGTAAAGTCTCTACCCATCACCTCTCTGTCCACCCCGCTCAAACAGGGTATGCTCGAGCTATCTAGAAAATTCACCAGGGCCTCCCTGTTCGCTGGAGATCTAGCTACTTTATCTCCATCGTATAGCTTAGCGTAGAAGTCTTTGAATTCCCTTACGATTTGCTTGGGGTTGGCGGTAATTTCCCCTGTTTCTCGCCTTATCGCTTGGATATTATAATTGCGTGTTTTGGAATTAATCATATTGGCTAGTAAGGTATCTGGTTTGTTTGCTTTCTCGAAAAATCTTCTCTTTGACCAACTTAACGCTTTCTCAGCCTGGGAAGTGAGCAGAAGGTTTAGTTTAATCTGGGTGTCCTTTATTTGTTGCAGGGTCGCTGCATTGGGTAACCTTCTATGTTGTTCCCAGTGCTGTTTTAGCTCTGTTTGCACCTGAATAATTTTTGCGTTGCGTTCTTTTTTCTTGCGAGCTCCTATGCTAATCAAAACCCCCCTCAGTGTTGCTTTATGTGCCTCCCAGAGGGTTATATGTGAGTCAACGCTGTCTTTATTTTCCCTGAAGAAGTATTTAATCTCCTCTTTGATCTTTCTCTCAAGGTCTGGGATCTTTAGAAGGGAGTCGTTTAGTTTCCAGTTTGCTCTTGGTCTTTCCAGCCCTATCTGCTTGCACCTTAGCTCGATCGGTGCATGGTCTGACCATGAAATATCATGGATCTCCGTATGGGTGACCGTGGAGACCAGTCTACTAGACACAAAGAAGTAATCGATTCTACTAAATGAGTCGTGTGGGTGTGAGTAGAAGGTGTAAAGTTTGTCAAGTGGGTGGGTTTCTCGCCATGCATCCACTAATTGGAGGTCTTTTAATTCTTGCTCTAATGCGGAAGATCCGGGGTTGGCTCTGTGTTTGTGAGGCCCTGAACGATCCAGAGTTATGTTCATAGCCACGTTGAAGTCCCCTCCCAGGATTAGGGCTCCTTCGCTGAATTTTTTTATGACGCCGAATGTCTTCTTAAAGAATTCTGCCTCATGGGTATTAGGGGCATACAGCGTGGCTATTGTTATGGGTAGTGCATTTATGGATCCTACGAGCATCAGGAACCTGCCCTCTCGGTCCTTTTTTACATTATTTACTATTAGGCCTACCCTATTGTGAACTAGGATTGCTACACCCCGCTTCTTTTCTAGGGCGGAGGATAGGAATACTTGGTTATATTGTTTGTCAAAATATTTGGGGGCGCTAGTGGTACTGAAGTGTGTTTCCTGGAGAAGGATGAAATCTGCTCCCTTTTTTTTGTAATCAGTAAGAGCTATCTTTCGTTTGCATGGGGAGTTTAGTCCCTTAGTGTTGTGGGATATAAATGTTAGAGGCATGTTGGTGCGGAGTACTGACCTTGTATTCTTAGTGTTGCTCTTGGGTGTATCGAGCCGCTACGGTGCTGCTTCTGTACCTCTGCAGTACTCAGCTCTGTGCGGGGCTTCGGCGGTGGACCACTTGTGTGGGAGACAGTGTGGGGGGGGGTAGACACAGTAGGTACGGGGGATACATGAGGGCAGGAAAAAAACACATATAAAACACATATCAACTTGGGAGAGTGGTCAGCGGCATAGTACCACTTTCTCTCCCTTGCCTGTGGGTCGGTGGGTCTCTGGGGCACTCCCTCCCTCTCCTTTCTTCTCCAGAGGGCCGTGTCACCCCACCTCTTCCCCAGGACTTCCTCAGGTTCTAGGGCAGCTGCCCCAGCCCGAGGGTAGACACACATGGCGACTGTAGGACCGCCGTCCCAGCCGTCTAACCATCAACTTTATTAGTCCGAACTTGGATCTCGTCAAAGTTCGTATGTGAGATAGTCTGCGTAAAACCTCAAATGTGAGAATAACCTCAAAACTGGCCATTTAATCTTAACTTTCCACAACTTGACCCATTTTCCTCTGTATTTGTGACGCCCCTCATATTGCCTGCTGAGCTCCAGCTATCTACTACATCTTGTAGATATGGTCTCTTCCCTTTTAGCCCCAAGCTTTGATTTAGCTCAATTTGGCTGCACCTAGCTTCATTGCCTTCCCCGGGGTACTTGTCAGTCTGGACCTATCTCTGACCCTCCCCATCTCCTCTCTCTTGCCTATGTTGTCACTCCCTTTGCAGGTTTCCTCATTAATATCTCCCCTTCCTAGCTTACAGGTATTTCTTTGAGTTCTGTTGCTGCTATGTGCACTCCAGCTTCTACCTCCCTCCCCCTCTGCCCCCTTCCTCCTCCTCCTCCTCCCCTCGGCATGCTCCTACCGCTTTCCCCTGCGGCCTTCCGCTCTTGTTCCCTGCTTTACCCCGTAAAGGAGCGGGGCCCCGTATCCTACTCCCCCTGCGCTGCTCTGTTAGTGTGTGCTATGTTATTACTGTTCGCAATCTCCCTTCGGTGCGTTGTGCTGCTGGATTGCTGGGCCGCTTCCGGGATCCTGTTCGTGCTCCCGCCTCTTCCGGTTTGTCACGACCGCCGCCATCTTGGATGTGGCGCCTC
>NW_027456870.1:152500-157500 GCF_040206685.1 Ascaphus truei
TCTAATAACAAACATAAATGATGAAGAGTTAGATAGTTTCTTACCAATTGGTTAGCTAATGAGTATAATAGATAGATATATTGAATGTATCTTAATTTAGCTGTATGTGGATCAAAAAAATCCATAATTAATATAGGCAATAATCCATTACAAATTATTAATCTATTTTTAATTTTAAATAGCAAAATTGAGTATTGCATAAAATGACTATGCATGCTTGTCTGATACCCCATAGATTAGAGGTTTGTGTGTTTACTAGTTAGCATGAATTCCTCCAATAGGGGAATTTTTCTAAATATATGAATCTCCCTATATAATAGAAACAGCGTGGAAGAGAGCAACATGATAGAAATAAATTTAGAAGTTTAGACCGGACATGTATCCTAGGTCACATGTATAGCCAGCCTAGCAAGATTGCATGGTTAAGCCAATCTCCCAACACTCCCCAATAATATGAAGGAGGAAAGGAGGGGGGGGGCAGGAAGGATGGGTGGGGGAGAGGGTTGAGGGGTGGGGGGGGGGAAGAAAGGAAGGGAAGGAAAGAATGGTTTATTAATGTGAATAATATTGTGTTTGAGTATATAAGTATATATGTGTGTGGATATTGTGGAACAAAACTGTGATACCAGTCACTTATAAATGAGCCCCAAAAGGCTCTGTGCTCTTATATATATATATGAATATTTAATAATTATGTGTGTAACTACTAATAAATGACCTATTAAATAAATTCTCCATGTTATTGAATATTATAAAAAATCTTGTGAATCTCCATATAAGTGTGAATTAATAATAACCTATGTTTGGTGATCACGAAGGGAACATGTCAAGCATGTTCAACCCAGACCTCCGTGATCGCCAAACCTGTGGCAAGTGAATTTCAACTAATGGCAGGGAAAAGGAGAACAACTCACAATATAGACAGATTTAAGATTCAAATAACTGTGCTGACATCGATACAATCATTCAGGCCTTCTGGACTAAGTGTATTCAATTCGTAGATCCAGTATGTCTCTCTAAGATTAAGCAGTTTGTGCTTGTCTCCACTCAGAAGTGTAGAACTGATAGCCTCAACACCCATGACAACTAAAGAAGACGGATCTTTATTGTGCTTCAATTCGTAATGTCTGGATAAACTATGTGTTTTTAACCCATGAATTATATTACGTCGATGTTCCAGGAATCGTATACATAGGGCCCTCTTGGTTCTACCAATATACTGAAGCCCACAGGGGCATATGATGGCATAAACAATATAGGTGGACAGACAGTTGATATGACCTTTTATTTGATGTACAGATCCATTTGAATGGGATGTAATATTCTCAGTCTTCTTTAAATGTTTGCACGTAAGACATCTTGAGCGATTACACAAGAAGTTGCCATTTTTTATATTCTTACTTGTTTGTACATTATTTTTGAATTTTTTCAATCTACTAGGTGCCACGATTGATTTTATATTTCTGGCCTTCTGGAATACCACTGATATTTTTGGTGGCAGATTTTTCCCTATGATTGGGTCATTAAGTAGAATTCCCCAGTGTTTGTTTAGTATATTTTTAATTTTTTGTGAGGCACAATTAAATTGCGTTATAAACTGAGGAATACAAGTCTGTTTGTTCTCCATTGTCCGCATCTTTTTGTTTCTTGATATTATATTACCCTTTGACTGGTCTAAAAGTTTTTGTCTATCTAGTTGACCCACTTGTTTGAAAGTTTCCATGACCTTATGATTATTGTAACCTTTGTCTACAAACTTTTTAACTAGAGCGTCCCCCTGAGCCAAGTAGTCCGACTCAAGAGAACAATTCCTCCTGATTCTGAGAAATTGGCCCCTGGGGACGTTCTCTAGCCATTTGTGGTAATGGTTGCTGTTATGATGTAAGTATGCATTTGTTGACACTTTTTTGAAAAATGTTTTTGTTACAATTTCATTCTCGTTATTCACCATTAATTCCAAATCCAAAAAATTGATATTATATTTGTTTATTTCAAAAGTAAACTTCAAATCCATCTGATTGTCATTAAACGATGTTAGAATCTCACTCAATGCCTCCTGTTCACCGTCCCAAATGAATATCAGGTCGTCTATGAAACGGCCATAGTACACCAAGCCCGCCCCCAGCCTAGCATTGCCCCACACATGAGTGTCCTCCCATAGGCCCATGTATAGGTTTGCATAGCTGGGGGCAAAGCAGGTGCCCATAGCCGTTCCACAGATCTGCAGATAGTAATCATCTCCAAATAAAAAATAATTATGTTCCAAAATGAACAGGATTGCATTTAAAATTAATTCTCTCTGTATCTTATTGATTAGATTTTCTTTTTCCAAAAAGTGTGCTATTGCTGCCACTCCCTTCGTATGACCAATGCATGTGTACAGTGAGGCCACATCACATGTGGCCCAGATGTAGGTGGATTTCCAGGGTATCCCTGAGATGGAGTCTATAACATGCAGCGTGTCCCTAATATGTGATCTCAACTTGACCACCATAGGTTGTAAAAAATGGTCAACATATTGGGACACGCTGGACGTCATAGACTCCACCCCAGAGACAATTGGTCTCCCCGGTGGGTTTACTATGTCTTTGTGTATCTTTGGTATATGGTAAAACACTGGTGTTCTAGGGTTTCGTTTGAATAAGAAATCAAATTTTGCCCGTGTGATTATTCCCTCATGTTTTGCCTCTAAGAGGAAAGTCTTTAGATAATTTTGATAGATGTCCATTGGATCACTTTGCAGAAGTACATATGACTTCCCATCACCTAACAAACGATTCGCTTCTGCTATGTATATATTCTTATCTTGAAGCACTATGCCGCCACCTTTATCTGCCTGTCTTATTACAATTTCATTATCTTCACTCAATTCTTTTAAGGCCTGTAATTCATTTCTATGCAAATTGTTTTTTTGTAATGAAGGTGTATTTTGGCAGAGTGATTCGAAATCTTTCAATACAAGTGTGTAAAATGTATCAATAAACCCACCCCCCCCTTATCTTGATAGGGGAAGAAGGTGGATTTTGGGACAAAGGGTGAATGTTTGATGCTAACTGTAGAAATTTCTACAAGAGTGGTATCAGCATCAGTGGATGAAGACAATACTGGATCTACCAAGTTTTCCACAATATTTAATGCAACACCATTTGATTGTGTAATATGTTGTGTAAAAATGTCCAAATTTGGACCACAGTTTGTATCAATATCAGCTGTGTCAAAACCATCTGTCAAGAGTGAGGTCATGGCTTTAACACAATCCCTCTCTTGAGAATTGAAAATCTCCTCCTTCTCCTTACCCCTCAGAGTGAAAAATCTCATTAACGTGACCTTTCTAATACATTTGTTTAAATCTACAAACAAATTGAATTTTTTAGGTGAACTACTAGGTGCAAAAGAAAGACCTTTAGAGAGGAGTGCGGTATGATGTGCCGACAATACAAAACTTGATAGATTGAAAATACCGTGACTCTCCGGCATCAATGTCCTTAGTCTGCCTTCCTTCTTTCTTTGTTCACGCTGCCCAGATCTTCTTCCTCGATGTTTCTTTTTCTGCGTTGTGAGGAGTGTTCCCGCGCTGTGGGGTGTCTGTCCCATAGAGGATATGTTCTCCCTTTCTCTCTCTCCTCCTCCTTCTTCACCATCTCTAAAAAAGAAGCGGTATGGGAGGTTACTTTAGACAGAGGTAACGTGGAATCTCTATTTGAATGTTTAGAGATTGCCCCACTAGTTGCTCCCCCTTCCTTATGAGCAGGACCTGAATTTTTAGAGGAATCTGCTAGAACCTCAAATCTATTCTCTGTAGAACACACCGGTGTAATAGGTTTATTTTCCTTCTGTTTATTTGTCCTTGGTGTATGTGTTCTAGATGTTGCTCCTGAAGTATGTTGATAATCCCTACTTCTTTCCCTATATTTATAGTGTTTCTTCCCTTTCTTGGGGGGATAATGGTGTTTGGAATAATCTCGCCTAACTCTTTTCCAATTTGTAACCTGATCAGTAGCATAGTCATTAGTATCTCTCTGATATTTTATATCTTTGCGTTCCATAATATCTTTTTCATAGTTTAATACTCTCTTATTAACCAATTGATCCAATTCCTGAAACTCTTCACTCTCTATATGCGGAATTAAAATTTGTTGTACTGCTGCGGCCGAGTTTATTCGAGCATTTGCCCGTTCTCGGCCGCAGCAGTAACCTGGCGCGCGCCGGAGGGTGCCGGGCGCGCGCCGAAGCAGCGGAAGAGCGCCCTCCGATCGGGGCGCTCTCCCTCCCGCTGCCGGGTCCGCCGGGTCCCCCGGAACCCCCTGCCGCCGTCCCCCACATCGCGGGACACCAGGGCTCCCTCGGGGAGCCCTGGACGCGCGTGCAGGGGGCGCTGGCACCGATGACGCGTGACCGCGCATCGGTGACGCGCGGCACGCCGAGGGAGTGGGGCTAGCAAGCCGGGGCATCCCCCGGCTAGCGGAACTAGCCCTGCTCGAATAAATCGTGTCGGTAGTGTACTTCCTCTATTTCTTTCTCAGTGATTTTCACTCTCTCCTCTCGATAAGAGATTAGCAAGCGAATCAGTGAGAAAGAACATTTCTCCAAAATAGAGTTCCACTTTGAGGAAAAATCCTCACTGGTTTCAAATGTAGGTTTCTTTGTTACTCTTAAACCTCTTGGAATTATGTTTTCATTTAAATATCTTTCCAATGAGAGCAGATCAAGCCAATGCTTCATCTCCTCCTTAGCCAATTTCTCAAGCCTGAAGAAATTGGTTTTTAGATCTATACCCTCCTCCATATTCTCAACTGTAATAGACTCAGATAGTTTGAGATAATTTTGCTTTCTGGCTAATCTTTCTTTACTATTAGACATCATGATAAAAACCCAGAGCCCATCCCCTGAAGAAGTCAGTTTATCTGATGAAACGCGTAGGGAAGGTGTGCAGTGGACCTTTATAAACGCTTGCTACAGAATTGCTTGGGATCTTTACCGGTCCGGTATCCAACACTATC